>NW_014569764.1:115493-154601 GCF_001313835.1 Polistes canadensis | reverse complement strand
CGTAAAAGAATAACGGTATAATATATATTATTTTATATTATCATTTAATTCACATAAAATAACCAATAAAATCATGTAATAACTATACCGATCAATTAAAGTATGAAATAAGACAAAATTATATGCTTTGACAAGATAATATATGAATTTACGAAAGATGAATAAGTTAAATGTATGAAATTAGATTCGTAGATTAGACATTGGTTTTCAATACTCAGAAAGAAATAAGAACTGATAACTGTGAGCATTGTTATAGAAAGATAAACAAACTTTGAAAACAATTCAATCTCACTTTTTCGATTTATAACTCTTTCCTCTTGAATTTATTACATAATATCGTTTTTTTTTTTGTATAACCATAAGCTCTTTTGTGTATAATAATATTGTTTTTATATTTTACTAAAAACGTTTAATTATTTCATGAATTAATTGAATTATTATACACTTATATTCGTATACATATACACACACGCCTTCTTTTTGGTTCTTCTTCTTCTTTTTATTATTTTCTCTTTTTACCTTGGATTTCTAACGGAACAAATAGAAGTAAACTCTTAACAGGATTTCTCATCGTTTCCTCTCGTCGCTGGTCTTTTTCACGTTTGCGTGGATTTCCGATCTTTTTTTTCCATTCATTTTCAAAGAAATCGTAAAATTTACGAAGAA
The DNA here is from genome assembly GCF_001313835.1 of Polistes canadensis. Classification (NCBI taxonomy): domain Eukaryota; kingdom Metazoa; phylum Arthropoda; class Insecta; order Hymenoptera; family Vespidae; genus Polistes; species Polistes canadensis. The sequence continues at coordinate 153,935 of NW_014569764.1, read as the reverse complement.
ATCTTCGATCGGGATATTGATGAGTTTGTAGAAATTATTAACGTTTTACGCGTCATTCCTTTTTATTTGTATATAAGTATATACTTATATTTGTATTTATGTATATGCGTATGCGTGTATGTAAAAGAGAGTTAAGAGATTTAAGAATGGTACAGGATGGACGACCCTGATGGGTTCGCAGTCTTTCTACTTTCACCTGGATCTCCGTTAATGGTTGCATCCGCCAACGAGTGTTATGTCCTATTTATCATAATATCTTGTTCAAATTTTCGATCAATTAATTATTTCGTCGAATCTCGGAAAAAAGTGTCAAGTTACTATGTTTTTTTTTTTTTTTTTAAATTATTCTCACATGTTTTTACACGTTTTTACATGAATCTTTATCTTATTTATTTATCTCATTATACTAAAAATTATATCATTTTTATTTAATATTTTATCTAAATTATATAACTATCAAAATTAGTATATATTTATATATATATCATCTATACCCAAACACATACACTCACACAAAAACACATACATACACCTACACAATATTATCTATAATCTACTCCCCTGTTTTCTTTTTTCTTCGTTTTTATAAAACCGATAATTAATGAAAATAACGATCATAATTTGTATTGACTATAATAATAAAGACTATTGCAGTTGCAATGCTTACAAGTTGTTCTACCCACGCGTATTCATGCCCCTAAAAATCTTTGCGTGCAGGTAGAAATAGTGGGAGGTGGAGGAGGTAAAGGAGGAGAAATGAGAAGGAATGGAAAGGAACTAGGGGTGGGTAGGAGGAAGGGAGGTGACTTGCGTGGTTCCGTACTTACACATATGTATACGCATGTAACCATAAATCCGCAAGTCGTTATTTACTGGCTGCCGAGTTCATGCAAGCAGGCAGGCAGTTGCCGCTTCGCTCGAAGGAAGCTAGTATCCTCGATAAGATGAAAAGATAGTCGAGATACAAGGATGATAGTTCAACGTCAGTTCTATGCCAGACTTTTGTGTAGATCCGTTCAACGGAACTTTGATTTCTCTCATATTTTTCCCTGTTTTCTCTCACCTTTCAAGTCTAATGTGTTATTGTTAGACTTGGATAAAAATGACTAATAGGATTCATTTATTTCTTTTTTTTTTATTTTTTTATATTTAATCTTTATTTCAGTTTACTTGAATGTATACTTGATTCTTTTATAAGATGAAACTCTCTGAAAATATGATACACAAATTACGAAAAGTTTTCCCTACATACTTTTTTGGATTAATTTAGGCTAACTTTGGCAGTCTTTATATTTAACACAAATCTATTCATTATACTATTTCGTTTCATTAGATATAATTTTGATCTAACGCGCAATAAATGAATTACTGTTTTAGGAAGATTGAGTGCATCATGAATTGGATCAACGTTTTTCTAAATATTCCTTTTATCTCTAATTCGAAATAAAATATTTGTACTCTGATTCACATATTGAAAAAATCTATCCTATTTATAATACAAATCTAAATTTACTTCAGTTTCTGGTATCTATTTGCTTATCAAATCAATTTGAAACAGTGTTCACTTGAAGAAGCGAAAATAGAAATCAAAAGATCGACTCGAGTCGAGTAATTTAATCAGCCGATATTTTCAATCCTGTTTCTATCACTTTAAAATGTTTTAAAGTATCCATGATTAAATATAAAATCAAATAAAAAGAAATTTTAAATATATAATACTATTTCAATCTTATTCACAAAAGCATCAAATAAAAGTATAAGATCAAAGTAGTATATAAGTACGATTCTATTTCTGTCTTGTTTAAAAGCTCAGAGAAACATAAATTCAAGTATAAAATCAATTCTATTTCTATTTATAAGACAAAGTATTCAACCAATTCCATTTGAATCTAATTGAAAAATTCCAAGATATAAAAACAAAATTTCAAATTGATACAATTTGATTAATAGAAAATGAAACAAAAAAAGAACCAAAAATTCTTTCTCCTATCGATAACAACTTGTTATAGAAAAGAAAATACTGACGCAACATAATTAATTCTAAGCAATAAATGTCGAGTTATTTTAAATGTTAATTCTTGTTGACTCATTACGTATGGTTTGATTAATGAAAAAATAAATAATATTATAATGAATGAATAATTATCATGTGAACATACAATAACATAAAGTTAATTTATTTATCAGAGATACGTCGATTGCACGGTGTTAAGTCGTAGCAATGGTGGAGACGCTGAGGATTCTTCGTACGACAGTGATTACGAAGCTGAAGATTCAACGGGCGTTCATCCGCCATTGGAATCACGACTCTCGTCTTCCACGCATTCGGACGTGTCCCGTACTACTTCGGACACATTGGCTGCGGAATTTGCTGAGTATGTCACTGTTCAGGGACAAACTCCAACACAAAGTCCAGGTTAAAAGAAATGTTAACGTGTATCATTAATCACGAGCTTAAAACAATAATATTATCTTTTTAAACATTCATATATATATATATCAATTAGCATGTCTAATACTAATTTATCAATTTTATTATCAATAGGATATACAGCAAGAGTAGAATTCGCATTAAAACTTGGATACACGGAACGTTTGGTACAGGCTGCTTTACAAAAATTAGGCCCAGATCCAGGTCAAAACGAATTACTGGCAGAATTGATCAAACTCGGTGCTAGTTGTTCTCCAAAATTGAGCGAAAGTCTCGAAGAAAGTGATAATCTTTTTGACGGGGAGACCAGTAACGAAGAATTTGGTGGAAGATCTAATTTAACGACTACTACCGCATGTTTGAGGCCAGTTGTGATTGATGGTAGTAACGTGGCCATGAGCCATGGTAATAAAGAAGTATTTTCCTGTCGAGGTATTAAAATCTGCGTTGATTGGTTTAAAGCCAGAGGACATAGAGAGATCACTGTTTTTGTACCAAAGTGGCGTAAGGAAGCATCGAGACCTGATAATCCTATTGCCGATCAAGAAATTCTAGGTGAACTCGAAAGAGATCGATTACTCGTTTTCACTCCATCCAGGTGAGTTTATATTTATATGTCATATTTTATCTAGTTTTATTTTATCTTACATTAGATTTCGTTCTTTTTCCCTTTTTTTCTTTTTTTTTTATCCGACGAGATCGTACAAACCGCAGGCATAGAATTTTATTGGATACCTATAACTTGATATAACGTACGTATATAACGTTTTTTCTGTTTGTTGGATTTTTACAGACTGGTTGGTGGTAAACGTATGGTATGTTATGACGATCGTTATATTCTTAAACTAGCTGCTGAAGAGGATGGGATAGTTGTCAGTAATGATAATTATAGAGATTTGGCACAAGAAAATCCAGAATTCCGAAGAGTCGTTGAAGAGAGGATTCTGATGTACAGTTTTGTTAACGACAGATTTATGCCTCCTGACGATCCGCTTGGTAGAAGTGGACCTACTTTAGAAAATTTCTTAAGAATTGGTCCGAAAAAAACTGATCCTGCTCCACCATGTCCTTATGCAAAGGTTAGACCAATATCAAAATCAATTTGCAATGAATTTTAAGTAATCAAAGAAAGTTTGTGCCAGATTTTTCTTTTTTCTTTTTTTACGTTAATAGAAATAATTGATAGAAACATTTTCAAACGGCAAGAATTTTCTTGGCTTATTCATATACAAAGTGATTATTATTAATAATTAATTGATGATATTATAACTTGTGATTATTTTCATAGAAATGTACCTATGGAAACAAATGCAAATTTCGTCATCCAGAAAGAGGTTCGCATCCTCATAAATCTGTAACGGAACGTTTAGTGGAACACGCTCAGCGTCATCTTCAAGCTAGAGGTCCGAGTCTAAGTTTGCCTTTAAATTCTAGCACCCCTACTACTAATGTTACAACGCAACATCAACCACTTTGTAAAGCAAGATCAGTTGCTTTATCATCAAATGTTTCTCAATCATTATCATCCGTCCCTAAAAGTAGATCCGTTGAAAATGTCACCACAGATTTGTCGACAACTAGTCCAATTGTATATGCGCAACAAATATCGGCTGTACAAAATATGCAAGGTAAAAATCAAATTGCAATAATAATATATCGAATGAATCTCACAGATATATTTTATTTAAAAATGAATAAAAAATTAACGAATAAACAATGTTTCATTCATATTTCAAGGATATGTTTCTCCAGCTACTTGGGCAACGCCTAGAGTGAACAATTCGGATGGGGAACCAGTTAATATGCATAGAAAATTACAACGACAATTGACGTTAAATCCAGCATGCGATCCACGTCTTTATCAATTGCGAAGATATCAACAACACACGGCACCATCTTCAAAGCAACAACAACAACAGCAGCAACAGCAACAACAACAACAACAGCAGAAACATTCCCAGCAATCTATAATTGGTGGTCATCCAACAATTCAACATAGGCCACTTACTAGACATGCCAGCAACGAGTCTCCTTATTCAGTGCCTATAAGGTATATTAAATGTTATCCTGATTAATATTTGAATATTAAATAAAATTAGTAAGAACTTATAATCTCCAACGTGATTGAATAAAATTCAAAATATTGTTAGGATTAAACAAAATGTTATAAAATTATAATTCCAATTTCATTTTTATATAAATATATTTTGTTTTTTAATAATACAGTTGGGATCATTCTGAAGGACTTCATCAACACGTAACACGCATAGCTTCGGCACCAGATTCATATCGTGCTTGGCCTCCACGCGGTACGAATTTAATTACACCGTCTCGAGTTTCTAGATTAGGTACGTCAGATCCTCAATTAAATTTGTTACCGTCGCCGTCATCACCGGCAACGAATTTACACGGAGGTGCTTGGAATACGCAAACCCAAGACGCACGACGTCATTTGCATTATCACCTTGCTAATATTTTCCCTGAGGAACAGGTACAAGCAGCAATGGCCATGAATCCTCATGAAACAGATCCCCAACAAATATGTGCCACCATTTTAGCAATGTTTCCCAAAAATTAGTAAAAGTTTAACAAAAACTTGATCAATATCCAATTAAACCAAACAGGTATGGTAATATATCATTTGTACAGTAAGTGGATGTGATCGATTTGACTCTAACAATAAGTTAAACTTCGATGTAACAGAATTAGTCTATAAACGACAGATTTTCTCGAATCATCGGACATAGATCACAAAATGGGATACTTTTAGAAAAAAAGTTTTTAATAATAGGTGAAAGATCATAATGATCAAATCATTAAAAATGATTTTATATTTCCATAGTTGAAAAAAAAAAAGAACAAATATGAACAGAGTTAAGGATACATATTATGGAAAGATTTTTCAAACAATCATGCATCATTTTTAACTTCAATACTCTCTGTGAGAGTAGAGAAATGGGAACATAAGCAATTTTTTTGTTTGTTTATAGAAACTTTGTTGGATATATTAAGTTATATTGTTTTTTTTTTTTATCCATTAGCAAATCGTTATCTTTTTTCTTCAGTAACAGACAATACATTAAATCATTCTCGATTGTTTTATTAGTTTAAAAAAATTTACGTTTATTTGAATATAACGCACTGTATATTAAAGCAACGTTATTACACGTTTAAAATCTATTCTCAAATCTCCGCTCCGATTAAATATATATTTATAAAAGATTGAAATCAATTATTAATGAGAATTTATTTCAATTGTACATATTCGCATAATTGCGTTATGTTATAGATTGAAGTAACGTATATATTCCTTGTGTATATCTGTCCGCAATAAGATTAACATTTTCTTCCAACTAGTCGTTGTGGACTAGTGTTTCTTGGGTAGAGAATGTATCTTAAAATTAATTGATTTTAAATAACAAACGTGAAAAGAAAACATAATTCTGTTATTAAATGTATCTATTTGTCATTATACAGAGTGTCCCAGGATTTACCTGCCAAACTGTAGAAACATATTCTACGAGTAAAAATAAGAGAAAAATATTATTTAAAATTCGGTGAGAGAAAGATTTTATTACAAAGTTATAAACAAATGAAATTGAAGTTAATATCAGCAGATTTAATGGAAAAACAGTATCACATTTCTTTGATTTGTTCATAACTTTATAATAAAACATTTCTATACGAATTTGTAGAATATGTTCCCACAGTTTGGACAGTAAACTCTGAGACATCCTGTATATTAATATATATTAACATATGTTACCATTAAAGCGTGAAATCCGTTGAATCGTGAAGTAACCAGCTAAACTATGAAAGAATTATACTAATCAATTAAAGTATGAAATAAGGCAGAACTACATACTTTAATAGGTAAAATATGAATTCATTAGAGGCGAGTAATTAAAATATACAATTGAAATTTGATCTGTAGATTAGATCCGATAGGACAGTACGATTAACAGAACATTTGTTTTCAAAGTATAGAAAGAAATAAGAACGGATAATTACAAGCATTGTTGTAGAAAGAAAAGCAGACTTTAAGAGGTCTGACAATCCCTTCCCCAGATCGCTTGACAAATTTGTATATTTTTTTAAAATTCATAAAATTAAAAAATATAAAACGAAATATTTTTATTTTTGAACACACTATAAGATACAGTTTCAAGAATGCCTCAAATCAATTTTTAACGAGAAATATTAAATAATAGCGGCGTTATACAACAATTTCCGCACAACACATGCATAATTGGGTGTATCGCCGTCATGTTACGTCTGAAAACAAAAAAAAAGAATAAAAAAAATTCAACTTATTCATGAATAATATCGCTACAATGTAGCGTACAGATCTTTTTCTTTTCGATCATCGGCGAATTTTATGATGAGCCGAAGAAATCGGCTAAAGGTAACATACATATTAAGAAGGATAAGTCGTTTAAAGAGATAAGAAAGATATCTTTTTTATGATTATTTAATGAAAAATTAAAATGTTAATATATGTGTAAGCATATATAAATACACGAGATGAAGTGCCTATTTTTTGTTATGCCAAAATCTATTCTACAAATAAATGAATAGTAAAGGTTTATAGTAAAATTAGACGCTTCACAGTGTATATATATGTGTGTATGTGTATGGAATAAAGTATCGCAATACCATGTATTGTTTAAAACATAATTACAAGAGTTTCTGATCTTGTACGTTATCTAACAAAGAATTTTCTTAGCGTTTGTCAGAGTTGCATAGAAAATAAATTTAAACGATATCTTTATAATGTTTGCAACAGAAAATGTATTGCCATGATTGAAAATAATTTCAATCGAGCAAAAGAATAAGTGTTTTAATGTATTTCAATATACATTGCTATTATTATTATAATTATTTTATTATTACTATGTTAATATTATTAAAAATATATGCGTATACATACATATGTGTATATATATATATATACAGGATGCAGCAATAACTCTGTTCACCTTCGTTGTAAAACATTTTAAAAGAAATAATTGCACTATCGCAAAAGGAAAATCCAATGATGAAAGGAATCATTTCTTTTCATTTTTTCATGCTCTACAAAAGTATCGTAAAAAAAGAAATATATATATATACATATATATGTATATAACATATGTACTATGTATAATAAATTTGTATCACTGTTATTACGGATGGACTGTGAATTAAATGTTTTTCTATATATTTAATGAAATATAATATATTTTTTTCAAGTTATTAGATGCCGCTCACACAACTATAATCATCTTACTTAAAAAAATAAAACAAAAATTGATTTTTAGGTAATTTTGGACAAAAGACAATAATACATTTTTATATGTTTATTATAAATGTAATTACACAAATTCATAAAACACAGACTTTTACATATACAAGAAATAGAGAGAGGGAGAGATAGATAAAGAGAGGGTTTCATTTTTAAATATTTATAATTAAAACATTATATATATAAGCTGATTTAAAATAAGATTTTATGAAAATAATATTTATGCATATAAATCTGAAGTTAATAGTTAACAATATTCTTCTGATACTTTTCAAAAAGAGAAAATATAAATCAATGTAAAAGTCCAATCAAATATGATAGGAAATTTTCATTTAAAATGTCCTTAGTAAAATCTCTCTGAAAGAAAAGAGTAAATTTGGTACGTGGAACTGGCAGTTTGTTTATTTATTAATAATCTCATTGTCTATCAAAAAAAAAAAATGCATTTACACTGTTCAATTTTCTCATAAGGTATATATGAATAGTTAACTTTTGTACAAATTATTTAAATCATTTTAACTCGCAAGACATTGATTTATTTATTTTAAAAAGAACACTTTTCATTCTTTTTTTGATTACTTTATTTTTTTAATATTTTAATTGAAATAAATCTACGTCTGGCGAGTTAGAATTATTTAAATATTTTCTCCATTTTCCTAACTTAAAAAATATTACCATAATTCTAGTTCATTAGAAATAGATCTATCTTGAATTCTTAATTATTCTTTTTTTCAAACAATACTTTTATTTTAATCAACATTACAACTCTTAATAATTCAGTTGAAAATGAATCTACGTTTTGTGAACTGGAATCATTTTAATTTTTTCTCATTTAAAAACTATTACAATAATTCTAGCTCACAAGACAATGTAATTTTTTTTCTTTTGTACAAACGATACTTTGAATTTAGTCAACATTTCAACTCTTAATATTTCAGTTGAAAATAAGACTATGTCTTGCGAACTGGAATCATTTAAATATTTTCTCAATTTTCCTAATTTTACCTCACAAGACAGAAAACGTTTTTTAAAAATAAAATATCTTGTAGTTTTTAATTTTATTTGAAAATATATAAATTAAAATACTTGTGAGCTAAAATTGTTTGTTTAATTGGCTTATGAATTTTTTTCCTAACTTAAAAATATCTATCCTATCTATGTATATAATGTATATAATATATATATGTATATATATATATATATATATACACATATTATATACCAAGTGCATACAAATATTAGCTTCTAAACGAAGTTCTAATCATTAAATAAATAAACAAATTTCAAAGAATTCTTTCGTAAAATAAAAGGTAAGCTTGACAACTGTGTACAGTGTTTTCGTCAACTTCCGTTACCCGTGCATCAGAAACGTAATACCATTTGCCTGGTGGCGGTTCTATCGATTCAGCAATTTTGGCAGTCGCTTCGTCTGATTCAGAATTTTTATCATTGAACAATTCTTCAACATTTTTGCTATCTCTTGTAGGTAAAAATGACCATCTTGAATCATTTTGTTTTAACGGCATTCTCGTTTTCACATATGCAACGTAATGTCCATTATCAAGCGTTGAACCGTTATGTTCGACAACGCCGTAGAGAGCATATATTCTTGGTTTCTTGCTATTTTTACAAACAGGGGATAAATCAAATATCATTGGAAATGCGACGCGTCTACCTACTTTTCTATAAGAAACGCTATATGCTTGAAATCGTTTTAATTGTAAAATTAAAACTGGTGGAACACAGGATATGTGGTATTGTTTGGTATGCGATGTTCGAATCATCTTAGTAAAATTTGGTTTAACCTGAAAAAGATAAAACAACAAGAACAATTAATTACAAATTCATGATAAAATATAAATAATATTTTTGATTGTTTTAATAAAATGAATAGAAGTATTTTACCTTTTTTTCCGCTTCGGTGCATTTTTCGCAACCTACTTCGTTGCTACCGGACATTAATTCTAACATCGTAAATTCGTTCAAACAAGATTGTATAGAGTATTCATCCTTTCTTGGATATTTGGTAGGAGAATGGTGGCTATTATTAGTAATACCCAATTGCGAGAAACCAGAAGTTATGTCGTTAATACCAACATTAACTTCTTTTTTCGAATTGCCATTAGTCATTTTGTTTTTAGGTGAAACAGTTCGAACGGTAGAATTCGGTGAAGTTTGTTTATTCGTGACAGAATCGTCACTATTGTAAGATTTAGAAACTATCATTTCTAATTTGTCTGTGTTTGGCACATTTTGCACGTCTAACAAAGAACTCGTAGGACTATCTTTGGATGCAACAGGACTGCTAACAGGAGTCGCTGTTAACTCCTGATTATTGTGATTTGTATTACTATCCGAACTGTGTCTATCAGAATCCGATGCAAGTAATGGCAATATGTCATTCATTGATGGAAAAATTGAATCGTTTAAGGCACTGTCGTCAACAGTATTGCGATATAGAGACGTTTCCAAATTATCTATTGATTTATAATCTGGACTCTTCTCTACAAGTACACTCAGATTGTCAGGTGTAGTTGCTCTTTGATTATTATTAATTTGATAATTGGTAGGAGATACAGGACTAGAAAAAGTCGAAGCCTTTTCTGAACTATATCCGGATTCTCCAACTTCTCTAAGTGTACCCTCTCCTTCAATATTATCTTCTATGTCTGCATCACTCTCATCTGATGAAACAAAAATTAGGAAACATTAGAATCAAATTATTCAAGAATAATTCATGAAGAACAATCCTAAGAAAATATAAATCAAATTTTACCAGATTCTAATACACCGTTCTCTTCTATAATTTTAATTGGTTTCGCTAGCATATCCTCGTAATAATGGTCGACGGAAATATTTCTGTTTTTACGATTTTTCCTAGCAGCTTTCTTTTCTTTTTTCTGCTGATGTTTCGATAAATTGCTAACAGTGCTTGGATAACTGTTTCCTTTCATATCATAGGTCTCCTCGAATAAATTATTTTTCCTTCTATAATGTAGACAAAAAAAAATGTTAAACGAGATCTACGTATGTTAATTTTTCTGTTAAAGAGTTAAATAAATATCCATTTACTTAAAAGCAGGAGGTTGTGGTTTATCGGCCATAACCGGTAAACTAAGATCTAAAAATGGTTCAGTACATTGGGATGAATATGTACATTTCAAACATTTTAATGTCGAAACTAAAGTTCCCCTGAATACTGGTTCAGGACCAAGTAATTTTTTATTTATTTGGCTACCATAAAACTTGACCTTAGCTTTGACGATATTATCTACAGTTTCCTGTGATTTATTTCGTACGTTTAATTCTTTTATAATTATCGCTTGATATCTCTGTAAAATAAAACAAATCATTTGATATACAAAAATCAAATTGTTCTATATTAACACGATAAGAGTGATAGATGTTATTATTATTAATAATTTAATTCATATGTATTTATATTTAAAAGTTTCTTACTTTTAAATCTTCATTGCGTACTACGTCTAACAAATGTCTGAGAAATTCATGCACGTCATGTTGCCCACCGTCCATGCATTGCATAGATTTCTTTTTCAATACATCTATTAATTCTGTTGGACTGAAAGATTGTTGGATTTTGCAATTTTGCATATCTTTCAAAAGTTTGTACAGAACTGAAGTAAATTGTCCCACTCTTTCCAATTCTGATTTAATAGGCGGCTATAAATATTAAATACATTTAAATGAGTAAATCAATATACATAAATTTATATATATTTTTTTCCACCTATTAATCCTTTGACTACTGTAGGTGCATATGTATGCTCAGTGATATTTTTCTATTTTACTCGAACAGGCAAGTTACAGCGTTTTATTAAGACTTCAATATTTGTGCAAAAAATATATGAGATGAAAATGAAAATGTTTTATTATGATTTAGCTAGTCAAAGTTATAGTAACTTGATTGTGCACTTTGTAAAAGTGTTCAACTTACCAATTCTATTTCTTCAGAATTAGGACTAGGTTTGAATGTTCCTCCTGGTATCACAACTTTTTCTCCTGTAGTGCATAAATTTTCCAATACCTTAACCAAATATGGTGTTTGTGCTAAGCATTGGATAACAGAATTAAGAAAGCAGGTATTTCCTAAATTTTTTAAGCCCTATTTGTAAAAAAAAAACAAAATTTATAAGTTATTAATATGGGTGTATAGTTGATACGGATACAAATTATATAATTCTCTTATAATATGCTCACACAATTTGATTGGTAACACCCTTTATTTATATATATATATATATATAAACTTACCATAACTTTAGGAAAGTTATTTATTGTTACGCTTATCGTGCCTTTTACATCTTTTAAGTTTGCTATGCTCGATACACCGTTTATCTTATTTATATTATTTGCTAACGCTATTGTTGGTTTCCTCCTAAATGCATTCGTCATTTTTAATGGCTGAGTTGCCGTTGAAAATTCGTTTGCAATTAACCTTACAAGCTCTAGTTTTCTTCTAATAATAAAGTAAAAAAGTTTAGATATAATATGAAAAGAATATGAAAAGAAAGATAAATTAACAAAATTAATTCAATAAAGGAGATAGAATCTATTTATATTTACTTATTATTGAGAATAAGTTCCATTGAACATTCATAGCACCAGATAGTCCAATCCTTAATACTTATCGCGATATGATGAGGTTGCATGTTATTTTTGTAATGCTGTTGAGCATGATCCTTATTTTTGGATCCACAATTTTGCTCACCACAGAGTAGACATACCCAAATTTCCTGATCTGGTTCAACGGTCTCGTTTGTTTGATCTTGCAAAATATCGTTTACAATAAATTGTTCCTGTGAAGTATTATCTTTCTCAACAGATTGTTCTTGTGAAGTCTCATCTTTTTCAACAGATTGTTTCTGCGTAACTTGTTCCTTTTCACAAACCACACATTCATTCTTAATACCATTCTTTTTAGCATTTTTTCTAATATTATTTATATTATAAGACTTCTTCAAATGTGAACAAATTTTATCTACAAAACAAAAAATTAAATATTATTTTATTAACAATATCATAAATAAAACACATCAAATTTATATAAGTTAAACACAAAAGATAAAAAACTATTTTCTAACCTGAAATAGATTCCTGTGAAGAATTAGTGGAAGATCCTGCATTGGAACTACTGTTGTGATGTTGTTTGCGTTTTTTATTCATTTTACAGGAATCTAATATTGATCACAGATTAAGACTTTGTAATGCAATAATAATATAATAATTATTATAACTTATGTTTCTTCTAAACTTTACATACACTATACGCATACACAAATCCAGAAGAAATGTTTTAATTTGAAGACATTTTGTTAACTAATACTGCACCTTTGCACACATAAGTTATTTACTTATATTATTCATTGAAGTTAACCTTTGGAAACAAATTTACTCAAGAACAAATCTAATAAAGTACAAAATTTTATACAACCATTATTTCCAGAAATGTTGATTGATAATGACCTAGCATTCAGAAAGTTCTGGTTATATAGAAGTATCCCCACTTCAAACAATTCTACTAAATTTGTGATTTCTTAGCTCTATGAACCCTATAAGCCCTAGATGAGGTCGCTGCTCTACTTGTACAGAGTTAAATTTCAATGGCAATTCTATATGTTCTTCTTCCGTAAAGTTGTCTGACTGTTGTCCATGAGGACAGGGAAAAACCAAAGATATTTTACCAAAAGAATATATTTTAAAAGTTTAAATAATACGAAATACTTTTTTATAAAAACTAAGAATAAAAACTAGAATAAAATTACTTTCTCCGAAATCCTATTTTCGAGAGAATATCCAATTTATTATTTAATATTTGTTATATTAAAGAAATTTTGTTTAATGCTTATTGAATTATTACTCCTTTAAGAAATTATATACTTTCAATAAAATTGTTTCATCGTTAAATATTTATGGAGAGAAAAACCTAAAATATTTTGTTATTATTAAAAAACTATTTATTTTTATTTTCTGTAAACCTTGCGTATACAACACCTTGCGTTCGTTTGCTGCAATTTTACTTTTTTCTACCTTCTGATTTGATTTTTATTTATAAATATTGCAACAATAAATAGACTTCGTATTTTTCATTTAATTTTCCCTAGGAATTTAAGAACAGTTCTGGAGACTTATTGGTTCCGAATGGACATCGACGTAGAAGATGATTGGTTAAAAAGCCTAAAGCAGATACTAAAGGCCCAAGATATGGCGGTGTTGGTAATGGTAATTACCACGTGGCCAGTAATGTGTTCCGTCCGATAAATGGACAATCTTGGGAACTTTAGTAATAATTAATTACGACTCTAAATTTATACAAATAATAAATGTATTATATTTATTTGTACAGGCGCAATAACAAAAGCTCAATAATAATTATAATTACAAATTATCGCACATCGAGTATATACTATAACACGTCCTATCGGCTAGAAGTTTCAAAACGAACTGGACGACTAAAAGGTTTCCCTTTTGGTGAGGCGTTTATAGATAGATGGGAAAGTCTCTTGCTCGCGTGGTTCTGTGTGTGCCATCTGTCGACTAGTCTGGTAATGTGACCACTACAATATTTTTTATATTATCACAATTAATTAATAAAATTTTCTTTTTTAAAGAACAAAAAATATTTATAGTAGATTATAATTATAATAAATTATAAATTATTATATTTTGTCCTTTTCAAAGTCTTTATACATGTATAAAGATAGATATCATATATCTATCCTTCTTCTTCTGTTTCTGTTTTATAAGGTTATATTCAAATAGTTCTATTTCTTATTTTAGAAGAACCACGTGCAGAAACAAATCTTGTTATTTCCCGGCTCTCATAATGGTGCATCGTATTTGTGTAGTTATTTGTTAAATTTGTATTAATTTAATATTTCAAAATGAATAGTAAACAATTGTTGAATTTCTTTGATCGAAACGAAATTTACTCGAAAAAATTATTTAAATTCTTAAAAGTGGATGTAAGTAAAATTATTTTTGGTTAGAATTGCGGAAGTATATTTATTAATTTTTCTATTATTTCTTTGTAGAAATTTAATGTGACTCATTATAAGAACATTATTCAGATATTAGGAGAGTTCCTATTAAATCCAAATTGCACAAAAGATGTTGCAGATTGTTTTCCGAATTTATTACCGGTTCTCATAACTTCAGCTATTCTCTCGAACAACACGTTTTCTGATCCTTGTGAAGATCTTTATCATAAAAGAAATTGTGTTGTTCTTGCTAAGCTAGTTAATATAAATCCCGATTTACTTATGTAAGTATAAATTTTATTAATTTCTTTTTATATAAGTTGTATTAAGTTTTAACAACATTATTTTTCATTACTATAAGTTATTATGTATATCTTATTGTTTAGATATGTTTTACAATATTTTAACCATCATCCTGCACCATTCGAGTTGCAATTAATTACACCAAATAAGAAATCAAAGTCTTTCGATATCATGGAAATTGAATTCGAAATAACGGATTACGATATCGTATTAGCTAGTTATCAAATTTTATCAGCGTCTATAACAAATTTTAAATACAAGTGGAATTGGTCAAAATTTTATAAGTATTTGAATCATGAAGACGATAAAGTTAAATGGTACGTTTAATTGATTTTTAAGAATTATTTAAAAAAGAAAAAATGTGATCTTTTATCAGTTGATTATTTTTCAGGATCGCTTTAAAATGCATCAGTATAATCCTGGGCATGGCTGAGAGCGTTCGTTTATCTTATGCAAGAAAACTAATAGGTGATATAAAACCATTTCTTACTGAGCATGAAGAAAGCTATTTGGAACCATTTGCTTTAGAAAATCCATCATATAATATGGATAAAATGAACGATTTATTTCAAAGTTTACCATATGTAAAATTAGCTGGTAACGTTTTGTTGCCAGTATTTAATTCTAATAAAGTAGAGACTGATTATGCTTTTGTATTGACAGACACTGTAAATCAAAATTTACAGAATTTGGCTGTTGCACTTTCATCTAGAAAGTGTATTTGTTTACAAGGTCTAGTTGGTTGCGGTAAAACAACTCTAGTTGAATATTTGGCACGAATCACAGGACATGATTCATCGAATTTTTTTAAAGTACAATTAAGTGAACAAACAGATTCTAAAATGTTATTAGGGATGTACAAATGTACTGATATTCCTGGTGAATTTGTTTGGCAACCAGGCATATTAACTCAAGCAGTGATTGCTGGTAAATGGTTGCTTTTAGAAGATATTGATAATGCTGCGTTAGACGTCGCAAGCGTTTTAAATAATTTATTAGAAACTGGAACACTCTCTGTACCTGGTTATAGAGATAATATTTATGCTAAAAATGGATTTCAATTATTCGTTACACAAAGATTGATGCCATCTACAACAGGATTTAAAAAACAAATTTCAGGCGCATCAAATTTGTTGCAGAAACATTGGTTCTGTATAGACATCCAAAGTTTTACAATTAGTGAATTACTCAATTTGATACCATCTTTATTTCCTGCATTAGAAACTGTATCATCGATATTAGTAAACACTTACTTAAACTTTTCTATGGATAATCACACAAATACAATATCGAATGTACGATTTAATACTGGAAGATTGATATCTACCCGGGATCTTATGAAATGGTGTTCAAGAGCCATCATAAACTTCGATGTTTCTTCGCCTGATTCAACTTTAAAAATTTTTCAAGACGCTATTGATATTTATTGCTGTTGTATTTCTAATGCAGGTTAGATAATCATTATATATATATTTATTTTTTTTAATTATCTTTTTTTTCAAGAATATAATTAAATTTAATTAATTTTCTTTTAGAACAAAGATTAGATGCGATTAAATTGATCGCCTCTATGCTTAAAATAGTGCTTGATAAAGCCGAATATTATTTTTATAAACATACACCTCCTATCAGCTTAAATCCAGATTCATTTATAGTTGGTAGAGCAAAATTATTACGTAAGAAGTCAGAATACGCAAGGATGGCAGAGATTAAAACTAATTTTTCTTTTACCAGACCAACTGTCTGCTTACTCGAACGTATTGCATGTTGTGTCGTTCAGAAAGAACCAGTATTATTAGTAGGAGAAACTGGTACAGGAAAAACAACTGCTATACAATATTTAGCACAATGTACGGGTCATAAATTGATCGTAATTAATATGAATCAACAAAGCGAAAGCGCTGATCTTCTAGGAGGATACAAACCAGTAGAATTAAAATTTTTGATATCACCAATTAGAGAAGAATTTTTAATCTTATTTCAATCGTACTTTGCACTTGAACCAAATCAGAAATTTTTGAAGCATGTTGCATCATGTTATAAACAAGAACAATGGAAAACTCTTGTAATTTTAATGAGACATAGTACTAATGCAGCTTTGAAAAAGTTACAAAAACAAGAATATACCTTAACTGGAAAAAATGAAACTAAAAGGAAAAAGAAACACGACGGAGATGAAATGAATGAAAATTACACAGAAAATAATGATTTGAGAAAGAGATGGGAACAATTGGGAGAGAAATTAGAAAAGTTGGAATTACAAGTAAAAGCTAAATATTCGTTAGTTTTTTCATTCGTAGAAGGAAGTTTAATAAAAGCTTTGAGAGAAGGACATTGGGTATTGTTGGATGAAATTAATTTAGCAAATGCTGAAACATTGGAATGTTTATCAGGATTATTGGAAAAATCATCTGGATCGTTGTCCTTGTTAGAACGTGGTGATAACGAATCGGTAGAAAGGCATCCAGATTTTACAATATTTGCTTGTATGAATCCAGCAACTGATGTTGGCAAAAAAGATTTACCAGTTGGATTGAGAAATAGATTTACCGAATTTTATGTTGATGAATTAACGGAACGTTCTGATTTACAAAAGCTCGTGCATTCGTATCTTAAAGGTATGATTTTGTCTTTAGATGAGAAAGAAAAAATTGTTAAATTGTATTTAAAAATCAGAAAAGCAGCTGCCAATATGTTACTTGATGGAACTGGACACAAACCGCATTACAGTTTGAGAACATTATGTCGTGCGTTAAGCATTGCTGCGTCAAATCCTTGCGGAAATATTAAAAGATCTTTGTACGAAGCTTTTTGTTTAAGTTTCTTGACACAGTTGAATTATGATTCTTATCCAATCGTACAAAAAATGATTGTTTCTGCTATTTTGGGGGAGAAAAATTTTAAAGCAGTAATTGGGTGTCCTATATCTAAACCAAAATGCGGAGATGATGAGGACTACATATGTTTCGAAGGATATTGGGTTGTTAAGGGTACTTTAGTTCCTGATAGACCAACTAATGTGAGTATTTTTTTTTTATTCATCTATTAATGTAAATATATAAATAAGTATATATAAATAATTTAATCATTTTTTTAAAAGAAGTATTTTTCTGTTCAATTTATATTCTATTTATTAATGTATTTTTCAGTACATTTTGACGGAAACTGTTAGACGAAATTTAAAAGATTTAGTACGAGTAGTGTCTATTGGAAAAATACCTGTTCTGTTGCAAGGTGATACATCGGTAGGAAAGACTAGTTTAATAACATATTTGGCTAAAGCTTCTGGCCATATTTGCGTTCGAATTAATAATCACGAGCATACTGATCTGCAAGAATACATTGGAAGTTACGTTGCTGATGAAACAGGAAAATTGGTATTTAGAGAAGGTATTTTGGTAGAAGCAATGCGCAAAGGTATGTTAAATTAATATTTTCTTTTTTATAAATACACCTAATTCTTTTTGTGCATGGTATTTTAAGAAATGTATTTATTTTCTAAAAAAATGTTTTATTTTTTTGATATTAATAATTGTATATTAATTAGGACATTGGATTATATTGGACGAATTAAATTTGGCACCAAGCGATGTCTTAGAAGCATTGAACAGAGTTCTCGACGACAATAGAGAATTGTTTATCCCAACAACTCAACAAGTTATTAAGGCTCACGATAATTTCATGCTTTTTGCTACACAAAATCCACCTGGATTATATGGCGGTAGAAAGGTAACTCAGAATTACAGAATTCATTAAGTAAATGGATTGGATTTTAATCGCACAACAAGAATTACAAAAATAGACTACGAGATTTAACATTTAATTCCCAAATTTATTTTTAATCTTAGGTATTGTCACGAGCATTTAGAAACAGATTCGTTGAGTTACATTTTGATGAAATTCCTTCCAATGAATTGCAAATAATATTACGCGAAAGATGTCAAATGCCTGAATCCTATTGCAAACAAGTGATCAATGTTATGACAGATTTACAAATACGACGTAAAAGCACAGCTGCATTCGCTGGCAAACGAGGTACTATATTATTGTTAATTTTATGTAACGTATAACAATTTATTATTGAAATTATTATCGATACAGGTTTTATAACGTTACGTGATCTATTCCGATGGGGTGAGCGATATAGATTAGCACCAAATATCAGTAATGAATTGTACGATTGGAGTCAACATTTAGCGGACGAAGGATACTTAGTTCTTACTGCGAAAGTTCGTAAAACAGAAGAAGCAGACGAAATTATAAAAGCCATAAAGAAACATTTAAAACGTGATGTTCATCCGGATACTTTGTTTTCTTTAAACAACAAAACTTCATCAGTTACCAAACATATATTGGAAGAACTTTTAAATACAAATAATGAGCATTTTAATCATATTGTTTGGACTTATCATATGCGTAGAATGGCAGTGTTAGTCAAAAAATCCTGTCAATTTAAAGAACCAGTTTTGTTAGTCGGTGAAACTGGTTGTGGTAAAACTACCGTATGCCAATTAATAGCTGCATTGAATGGGCAAACATTACGAAGCATTAATTGTCATATGCATACGGAGTCCTCTGATTTTCTTGGTAATTTAAGACCAGTTAGAGAACATAACAATTCTGACAACTCCAAACTTTTCGAATGGGTCGATGGTCCATTAATTATTGCTATGCAAAAAGGCGATTTTTTCTTAGCCGATGAAATTTCTTTAGCTGATGATAGTGTTTTGGAGAGATTAAATTCGTTACTTGGTAAGTATTGTAATAAATAAATTTCATTCTAATATGTAATTGTATTAATTTTATATTAATTGTGATTTTTTTTTCAAATTAATTTCGAATAGAACCCGAACGTAGTTTATTATTGGCTGAAAAAGGATTGAAATTAACCGACGAAGATGACGACAGTATTATTGTAGCGGATGATAAATTTGTATTTATTGGTACAATGAATCCTGGTGGAGATTACGGGAAAAAAGAATTGTCGCCGGCGCTCAGAAATCGTTTCACAGAAATCTGGTGCGAACCGTGCGTAGAATTAAACGATTTAAATGACATAATAATACACAATCTTGTTGATAAATTATTATCTTACAAACAACTTATCGCAAAAGCAATATTGTATTTTATTAAGTGGTTACCAACAACTGATGTAGGAAAAAGATTAGTTGTCAGTATACGTGATATTTTAACGTGGGTACATTTTATAAATACATGCACGTGCAGCGAGAACACTAAATTAAATATTAGTGATGCGTATTATCATGGTGCATGTTTGACTTATATCGATAGTCTTGGATCAGGATTAACGAGTTTAGAAAGGTAATTATTAAATGATATTTATTTTTATAAATGTAAATAATAAAATAATATTTGAATTTTTATTCTTTTAGATCGCCTAATTTAATGGACTTCAAAGCTGCTGCTTTGAACTTCATAAAACATCAAATAAAAAATACATTGCACTCTGAATTATCAGAAGAATTTGGTAACAATACCAATGTTTCTTCTAATGATGAAACTAATATGTTTGGTATCTCACCATTTTATATTACAAGAGGTTCCCAAACCATACACGAAGATATACAGTTCACATTTTTACCAAATACTACGAAATCAAATGCATTGAAACTTTTAAGAGCATTGCAGTTGAATAAACCAATTTTATTAGAAGGAAGTCCGGGTGTCGGAAAAACAAGTATAGTTAGTGCACTGGCTAAAGCATCGGGACATGCATTACTTCGAATTAATTTGAGCGACCAAACGGTGTGTTACTTTACGCAAAAATATTTTTATGTTACTTATAATTTATTTTATTTTGTATTTTATTAATAATTATATTTTGTATTTTTTTTTAGGATATTTCTGATTTGTTTGGTGCAGATCTTCCTGTAGAAGGTGGTCAAGGTGGCGAATTTTCTTGGAGAGATGGACCATTTTTACGAGCTTTGAAAGCTGGCGATTGGATTGTATTAGACGAATTAAATTTAGCTTCCCAATCTGTATTGGAAGGTCTTAATGCTTGTTTCGATCACCGAGGAGAAATTTATATACCTGAACTTGGGAAAACATTTTCGATAAAGTCAGGTACTAGATTATTTGGGTGTCAAAATCCATTAAAACAGGGCGGCGCTAGAAGAGGTCTTCCTAAGTCATTTTTAAATAGATTTAGTCAAGTAAGTGCAATTATAATTAACTATATCATTAATTAAACATAAAATAAATGAATTAATTGAATTAATTGTATTACAGGTGTTCATTGATTCTTTGACTGAAAGTGATTTAATGCTGATTCTAAATGTACAATTCCCTGAATTATCTGCTGAATTAATTCATAAAATGGTTACATTTAACAGTAGATTGGCATCAGAAATTGGTGTAAATTGGGGCTTCATTGGTTCACCATGGGAATTAAATTTGCGAGATATCAGTAGGTGGTGCGAATTAACAGTTAAAATATCAAAAGATTGTTTGAATGAACAACAAATGTATTATAATCCTGGAAAGACGGTGGAACTTATTTATGTCAGTCGAATGCGTACACAAATAGATAAAGAAAAAGTAAGATAAGCAGATTACTTTATTTTTGTATAATTATTTTAATAATATCTCACATTAATAATATATAACATAAAATAATACATTCAGGTTCGAAAAACATACGAAGAACATTTCCCGATAGAAAAATATCCACTTCCACCATTGGAACCTTCTGTATACATTTCAGAAGATACATTTTATGTAGATGATGTAACAATACCTTTATCACCAACCACAATTTATAGTAATTCCAATTTGTTAGTACTGAGGGATCAATGGACGACTTTGAAACAATTAATCCAGTGCGTTCAGATGAATTGGATGTCTATACTTGTAAGTAATTTTCTTTTAAATATACAGTAGGATCTTCATTAATGGATTCGTGTTTATCCCATCCCTCAGTTAAATGGTTTATGTTTATCCTACGTTTCGTTGTCTTATATTTGTTAACAAACGTTTGAAGAAAGTGGTGCGATTTTAAATTAGCCGTTACAATACTTAGAATAAAGCGACGATGTAATAAAAGAAAATTTATTACTGATGAAAAGTTTGGATAAAAAAGATTTTTTAAGCACAAATTTAATATAGCAATTAAAATGTGCACGGATAAAAATGTAAGAAGAGATAAATATTATTTTGTAATGCATATCCTATACAATTTTTTATATATATTCAAACACGTTTTGTGGAGAATAACGTATTTGTATTTATTTTTATTTATAATCTTATGTTTATTTCATTATAGGTTGGTTCATCAGGATGTGGAAAGAGTAGCGTGGTTCGATTGCTAGCTAACTTAATAGGACAAAAGCTGAAGTGCATTGTAGTTAATTCAGCGATGGATACAACAGAAATTTTAGGAAGTTTTGAACAGGTTAGTGATTATTTATAATTCATTATTTATACAGTGCCCCAAAAGTCGCTTTAATGAGAAAAGAAAAGTTAAACGAAAAATCAATGTTGGTTTATTATATCCATTTATTTATATTCATTATATTATTTAGAATTATATTACAATCAATATTCATTATATTATTTAGAATTATATTACAATCAATATTCATTATATTATTTAGGGCTATATTACAATCAATATTCCTTATATTATTCAGGATTATACTACAATCAATATTCATTTATTATTAATAGAATTATTATAATTTGGTTTCTTATTTCAAGATATGAGTCTCCGGTTACAGTTTTTATTTTTTTTAAATTATGAGTAATGCTATAATTTAAAAGATTTGCTAAAAAATAATTTTACCATTTTTTTTAGTTCGGTAAAGTAACTTTTGGGATACCCTGTATATTTATAACTAATTTATTGTGTTTGAAATATTTTGTTAATACATGTTTGACGGAAGATACAAATCCACGTCTTTCATTTTTTCAAGTTTTTGGTTTAAGACTAAAACTTTTTCTTTTGTTGATCATTCGGATCAAAAATAAATTGTGGTCTAAATGTTAGCCATTAATTTAAATTAAATTTTAAGTTTTTAGCATAGAAATGATTTCGGTGATTATGGGGGGGTATCAAAGTAGTCAAAAGTCAGTAAATAAATTATTTCACGATAAAAATTCACATAAATTAAATAAATACGCACACGTACAGATATTACAAAATAATTTGTATTCTGTACTTGTAATATTCGTCATTTATGTATAAAGATTGAAATTTGATTTTTTTTAAATCTTCATCTAATTATTATTACATGATCGTGTAATAGTTATACATATATATAGTAATAGTTGTACATTGATATGCATTTGACTGCTTCGTAGCAAATCGTTTGCTACTTTAATATCAGTTTTTAACATTTTCTTTTCTTTTCATTTGTTCTCCCTTTTATTAATCAATTTATTTATATATTCTTGGTCAACTCGTATTTTCTTTTAATCATTAACACATCCGATATTTTATTTTATAAATATTTTTCATAGATATTCGTTAATTAATCTTTTTAATTGATTACAATTTTCTTATAATTTTCATGCTCTTAAAGTATAAAAAATTTAAGAAACACAAAAACCAGTAAATTAAAAAATACTTCTGCGAATCACTGTAGTTACCAGTTGTATTCCGTAAATGACTTATTTATACAAGATGTTTTAGAATACGTTAGCATAATTTCAGGGATGGTTTCAATACACTAAAATAAGAACCAAAGTTCATACAACCATATATCCGACATAATTTTGTTTCCAAATTATAGCAGATTTTGTATTATGTGCGTTGTTACATGGTTTTTATACAAAACTGTTCACAGTGGCCACCCCACCTAGATTTTTCTTTTATAACGTAATCTATACATAATATAATTTTCAATATATAATTAACGTAGTTATAATATTTTTTATTTATTTTATTTAGTTTTATTTTGTTGTTGCTGAGAGCAAAATTCTAGGACATTAATAAGCGATCACAGATACATTTAGATATAATAATTAAATCGTAAGATATAATTTTTTTCCTTAAAATACTATTAATTTATTTACAAAGAAGGGAGGGGAAGATCGTTTTTTTTCCTTTTATTTTCATTTATATATTTTTTTTTCTTTTTCTTTTTCTCGGTTGTACGAATATCTATATCATATAAAATGACGTAAAAGCAAAGTCAAAAAACTTTCGTTAGATCTATCAATGAAAATTTCAGTCTGTTAATCCACTGATTACGTTTAATGCGCGTATTTTGTTTTGTTTAGGATTAGATTAGTTCGTTTTAATTGTTACGATCGTACGTGATATTTTTATTTCTTTTTTCTTTTTGTTCTTTTTTTATTTTTTTTTTTTTTTTATTTTCCATTATCGATTCTATTAGTTACCGTTCTATTAAATGTTATACAATATAAATTGAGTGTGGAAGTAAATTTACAAATAGTATGAAACTATCGATCAACAGGTTTATCTCATTGTGCAATGTATAATAACATCGGCCGATAATGATTTAATTTAACATTCAATAGCACGCTTAATAGTGAACATTATAAAAGCTATCAATTTATAATATGATGTTATTATATATAATACTAATTTATATTTATTTATTTATTTATATTATATTATATTATATTATATTATTAATACTTTCGAAACCCCCCAATTCGAAGTTTCTTTTATTTTATGTTTATCGGTATAGTTTATACTTGATTAAAATTAGTTAATATTAATCTACTTTAATTTCTTTTCATTCCTTTTTTTTTAATGTTTAAATTATTTAAAAAAAAAAGAAAAAATAATACATCGAAATAAATTAAATCGTACTAATTTTTAGGATACAATTATTAGCATAATTTTTTTTTTTTAATATAATTGAATATCTTCGAACATGTTTCTTTTTTATCTTTTTTTTTTGCGAAATAATAATGGGATTTTTGTTCGTTTCTTTTGTTCTTCGTTAAAAAAAAAGATGTCCAATACTTTCGTGTTCTCTTGCGGTAAAATAAGATGAATAATATTATAATAAGCGTACTTTTTTCCATTCTCTTTTCCGTTTATAATTTTAAATTTGATTTTATTCATCCCTCATAATCATTTCTTTCGTTATTAAACATTTGAATAAATTTTGTTATTGCTGTTGTATGGGTTGTTCTTGGTTAATTTTACGCGAATAAAAATTTTTGTAAAAAGTTATCATTCGTTGAATGCACAAGAAGAGATATAAATAGTATGTTTCGTGTATTTCTTTTTATCTGCAAGTATTTTGCATACACACATATAGAATTATTTATCTAACTATAGGGTTGTATAGGGATACTTTTTTTTGTATTTTCTAATATTATAAATATTTTTTTTTGTTTTAAATAAGTTATATACGACACACACACACGTATTCCACATTAGATAATTTCGGAAAGATTAAAAATGTTTCGATAAAACAATCATTTTAATATGATAATTTTATTTCTGTTTCGATTCGTAACGTATTGACTTTCCATTAGTTTAATTAGATTCTACGAATTTATGGATCTTTAATCGATTAGGTCTTCATGATAACGTTTTGTTCTATAATCCGATTAGAAAGATATATTCATTTCTTACAAAAAATAATATATTGGAATAATTCATTCATTTTAATGATGTAGTTCTTCATTAATTAGACAAGATTCTTTTATATATATATACAGGGTGTTTTGTAATAAACAGGATGCTTTTGTGTTTCTTGTTCATTTCTGAAGTGGGTCCCACATATTACGAAACATTCCGTATATCATATATAAATACGTATGTGCACACATATAGAAATAAAATCGTATATATATATGTCATATTTATAATAATTTAATATAGTAGATGAACTTTTTTAATCGTTCGGTATATCGCTGCTTGTAGGACTCATCGTCATTTGTTGATCGCTCAATTGGGGTGGTGGTGGTAATAAAAGACTCGGTCTTCTTGATAATTCTTCATCGTAAAGACTCGACGTACTACTCTTCGATCTTGAAATTAATCTCCATGGATCTGGTTGTAATTGATCGCCCTGTTAAATTAAAAAAAAAAAACAAAAAAAGAAACTCCATTTCAAGGCCGGATCACATTTTTTAATGCAAATTTATCACTCCAATCAACAATAATTTTATCGATCATTATTTTTTTATATATATATATATATATATATATATATGTTGACCAAATATTTATATGAATTTATTATCAAATTCTTAGCATCAATTCTTTTTATTTGTTTTCGTATGATAAAAATTAATAAATAGAAACACTTATCTATTTATTTATTTATTACTTTTTTTTTTATATTTAATAAGGATTAGAATTTGTTGATAGATCACAGATATTGTTTGTAGAAATATATTATAGGAGTGAAAATATATTTACAACGATAAGATGTTTAACGGTCGGTGGTGAAGGTGCTTTCAAAAGTGCAACATCGGTGAGATCACAAGCAGCTGCAGATATAGGTTGTACTAAGGGTGGATCCGGTGGTGATGGTACGTTCAATGGTTGTTCATATCTTGGTGACTGCACACTTTGGATAGTATTATTTGTCGTACTACCTAAAATCCAACGTGCTATGCTCTCACAACAGGTACAGCAAACATCTGACATTCCTTGCCTTAAACCTCGATGCAATGTCAAAAATAAAGCTGGATTTACGAATGCGTGTACGTAGGCTATATGCAAAGTGACCTTTAACAAGAACACAAATTTTGGTGGTTTTTTTTATACTTATCACTATTAACTTCGAATTTAGTTTCGAATATTTTAAATAAAAATAAAGAAATTTAAGACAATATTTTATTTATGGTGAATCTAAGAAAATTAGATTCACATTTTAGCATTTTTTTTAAAAAAGTTCAAAATATAAAATATAACAAATGTTTTACAGTAAGTAACATACAAAATTAAGTTGTAAAAAGATTCTTGAGTTAATTTCAAGGAAGACAGATTGCACATTTTACCTCGTAACCAAGTGCGTTTCCTATGACAGGATGATGCACTAGCGTGACGAAAAATAATGGTCCCCAAAATATCACGTACGCTGCTGTAATAACCAGGAACATTTTTACCCTTTGTACACCTTCTTGTTCCATTCTTTTTAAATAATTTCGCATCTTTCTGTGCTCCTCTAAAGCACTGCTTCTCTGAAAATAAAAATTAGACAGGTTGTTCTTTGATTTGATGATAGGAGCAAGCAATTTTTATTGTGTTGATTTATAAATAAATTCACAATTAGCGCTGATTAAATAATTAAATTAAAAACTTGTTGACGATGAAACATCATATTTATTGATTTGATTAAATAAATAAACGTCAATTTATCATTGTTTATTTTAAACGAATCGATGCAACAGAAATTTGTTTAATTTGTTCAATCACTCAAAATAAAATGCTTCGATTAAAAATAATTAAAATTAAATTTTACTTTTGGTGTAACTGGAGTTCGAGAATCGTTCGTGTCATCTTCACATTGAACAGTACTCGATCTTCTTTGATGAGCACCGGTGACGTTGACCAATGTAGTAACAAGACCAGCTACACGAACCTAAATAAATATTTAAACAAAAATATTAATCGATCATTTATGATATTTATAATTTTTTTCTTTTTCTTTTTTATGACATCGTGTTAAAAATCATTTTAAAGGAAAGTGGTACATGTGATTACGTACAGCTTCTACATTAGCTTTAGTCAAATCTCTGTGTAGTTTTCGTAAATGAAATAGAGTAAGGGCCACGCAAATGATATTAATGACAATCCAAAGAACATTGAGAATATAGTGACGAAAGGGTCCATGCACCAATGGACAACTCGGTGCATTGTGTCCACTTTCCGTGTTAGCTGCCAATGCACCGCTTAGAAACGTAGGACCAAGATTTATGGTTATGCTAGCAAACCATATCATGAAGGTACCAAATAGTACGCACTGAAAATCAAACATACATACATAAATCAATAGACATCACCAATTTTTGAACGTTATTTATCACGTTTCCTTGTTATCGACGTTTAGAGGAATTATTATATTTTGTTTTGTTTTTTTTTTCTGTTTTTTATACGCGAGCAGCAAGGTATGTGGAAGACAAAAACAAAATCAACGCATGTTCATTGTTCGGTCATTTGTTTTAATCAAACATGATAGGAGATTGTAGAATTTGTATCGAAAATTTGGACATGGTTGTTAAGTATAATTAGCGTTTTCACGTGTTCATAGCATTAGGATTAATTTATCGTTCGAAGTTTGGGACATTTGTCGAAATTGAATTTCAATTACGTTTATTAAATATCAAATATAAGCCAATTGTGGTTTGTACTCCAATTGGTTATCAAATCGATTATCGTGGAAACCGCGAAACGATTGGATCGGAATGTTTGATCTTTTTTTTAATTCAAATTTTTA
Source organism: Polistes canadensis (assembly GCF_001313835.1). Lineage (NCBI taxonomy): Eukaryota > Metazoa > Arthropoda > Insecta > Hymenoptera > Vespidae > Polistes > Polistes canadensis. The sequence continues at coordinate 125,525 of NW_014569764.1, read as the reverse complement.
ATTAGGATGATTATAATTCGGTCGTGATATTATCGGATTACCTGCGGCGAGTCCATAAGCAAAGGAGTTGTTAATTCAGCTTCCTCGTCGCTTTCTGGGAATACGGGACTATCGTTTAAAACAGTTGTGAGCATATTCACTGTTGAAACAGTTACAAGTAGTAGGAAAGCTGTCTCGACTAAAGAGCATTTGTTAACTGGTTGACAATTCAAAATACTCGAACCCAAGGGCAGTAATATTGCAGCTCTTGCACAATCCACCATTGCTTGATGGAATAATAAGCCCTGAGACCATCTGAAAATTCATCTTATTTGTAATTCATACGTTTTATATGAAGGATCTATATTTACGTTTAATCTCAATCCTCTGAGTGTATGCTAGAACTATGATATGTGACAAAAGTAGGCCAACTACTGTTAGGAATAATACTCCAGTTATTATGCGTAACTGAATACTTAAATATTATTTGGATAATCGATTTGTTTAATCTGTTAAAATCTTAGACAAATGTTACATTCCGATTATGTGATTTTAATTTTTGATATTTTTTTTGTCGAATCGCGCGATTGCTTGTATTTTTTTTTCTTTTTATTGAAATTAAATAATATATTTTATTAATGTTTTTTTTTTGTTTAACGTTGTATTAAATTGTCAAGTATATATATATATATATCAGGTTCACTTATTCGCCAAGAGAATATTATTTTTCGTTTTATCAAACACATCATTTTTTGCTTAGTTTCCAAAATACCTTCGTAATTGTTGCTTTGCTAATATCAACGACATGAGTATAATATTTGCACCCATTCCAAGAGCACCAAGGCTAAATATAACGGTAGCTTCTGCAACACCACCGGGATGACACTGGAACACTTTAGTAGCGTTGGATGTGACATTTCCGGAGGCACCTATGCCGAACCTTAAATTTGCTCCTATCATTGCCACCGCTGAGCCTGTAAAAAACATAACAAAGACAAAGTTTTGATCGATTTTAATTAATCTCTTCGAAATAAAATTTCTAAAAAACCATAATGCATAAAAGTGACTTCATTTAGGGATCAGTATTATTCAACATTTCGGTTTAGCAGTATTTTATAAACAAATAATCAATAGAATTTATATTCAAATATTATCCTCTTAATCCTAATCAAATAAACAGGAATCTATCAAAAATCTATTATCTCATAAACACACAGTATGTCATTAATTTTTATTTTATTTTTAATTTTACAAATCACTTTTCTAATCTTTTACCCGAGTTTATCAATGACAATATATCTGAGACGTGTATGAAGTAGATATTTTTTTTAATTTTTTCCTTTATCAGATCATTACCGTTCCTTTATTACTAGTTGTAGACAGAGAGGAGTGGCGTCTGACTGTCTGCTGCCCCAGCTATTACCATTACAGTCCAATAACAAGATAATTTTTTTTATTGGGACACGATCCTTTAGTCGTCCAATTGTTTTATTATTCCTTTTATCCATTAATCTCTCTCTCTCTCTCTCTCTCTCTCTCTCTCTCTCTCTCTTATCCCCCTCTCCCTTTCTTTCTTTCAAAGCTTTCAGGTAGAAAGCCATTAGCTCGTTATTACCAAGGACCCTGTACTACTAACTTTCGAGTTCACCTATTATACTATTACAACAAAGGATCCAAACAGCTGTATATTGTCGCCTATAGCTAAATGACTCGTCAGCTTCTCGACTTACCCTTAAGGCTTTTCATATTATTCTCACGTATTTTGCGAATGATTGCATTATCGATGAAACCGAAGAGAGAATCTCGGCTATTTCCATCATCCAGTGAAATTTCTGACCACGTTTTCGGTATGCTCTAATCAACCACTTCAGTTACTCTTGTTAATAACCGAAGGCATACTAAACTTCTGTTGCTATTGGTATTCTAATCCGTACATCTATGACTCTGATTTTAATCTAACTTTAGATGTTAAACAAATTATTGTAAACTTGTTTCTGTTCTTTCTTACTTCTTTTTTTTTTTTGTTTTTTTTTTGTTTAATGTTCAGTAGGTTATCGAATTTTTCTCGTTGTTTAACAAGAGTTTTATTATTAATAATAATAATAATAATTAATATTAGTTTTATCGGGGTTAATGTTTGCTATTATTACTTTTTTACATATTTACTTATGCAGTCTGACGACTGACTTTAATGATTAATTTTAAAAAGAATTTGTTGAATTTATAATCATTTTTAGTATTCATAATAAGGATTAAGTTTATTCTACAATTAAAGTGTAAAAATAGAGTATACAAATATCGAACTATTCATTGTTGTATTTTGCGTAACACGTTCGGTAAACTGACACGAAAGGAATACCAAAACGTTGTCTATACTGTATATGTACATATGTACTCAAAAGCTTATGCACTTTTCTCTAGCTTTACCTTTAAACCAAATTCAGAGACGTAAGATCACTCTGTTGAATAATTGATAGAGAATCGTGCTAGAGAGAGAGAAAGAGAGTCAAAGATCAACCCCCAAGTGGAGGAATATACCTAGGAATACTCAGTGAATTTAGTTTATATTCTATTTGAATAATATTTCGTTAGAAATTAAACAAATAAGTTAATTAATATCTGATAATAAATAATATTTATGTTCAAAGTGTAGAAAAATTGTTGTAAATTATTTTGTGATTTAATTTACAAATGATATTCGTTTGAAATTAAAATATAAGAAATGATAAAATTTGTCGATGATACGTCAAAAATATTTCCGTTTATTGTTGTTAAATTTATTAGTAATTGTGTGTAGTAGAATACGTAGTGTAAAATTCACGTAGGACAATGCAGGGGCGGAATAATTAGTGACTGTTACTGATGTTCTACGGTGGTAGAATTGAATTACGTGTTGTCAACATGAATATGCATTGACCGTCCTTTTAGCGACGACTATTGTTTCCTGCTTGGACACTATTAAAAAACTTTTCTCTCGCAGTTATGGAAATCATAATGTTTGATGTAAAAAAGGAGAATGAAAAACAAGTACCACTAAATGTTACTAATTATACTCATCAATAAGTTTTCCTCTCAGTAATTTTCCTGTTAATTGGGTGAGTATTTTTCATTATTCATATATTTTCCTTTATTATTTTTAATTAATGATCGGTATTTTTATACTACAATATATTAATGCATATTATATTTTAAATTAACAATAATTATGATGCAGTCCTGTTTTGGTTAAAAAAGTATTTTATTAATTAGAAATAATTTTTCTTTTTTTTTTTTTTTTTTTTTTTTTTTTAGATTAGAAAAAAGAGTTATAGGTTTTCCAAAAGTTGGAACTATTTTTTTTTTATTAGTATTTTAAAAGAAATAATTATTATTCATAATACGAAATATATACCATCGTACAATCTTGAATTACCGAAGTGTATTATGTCGAAGTGAAACACAATGGTGGTTCCTTTTTTTTTTTTTTTCCTTAATTAAAATGAATTTTATTGAATTAAAAAAAGAAAACAAAAGAAATATAGGGTTAAGGTTTTTCCACAAATGATCCTATTTATCAAAAAGATTTTATTACGGTTCATAAGATGAACGAACGAAGGAACTGAACGATAGAACGAACAAAGTTTAACGTTCAGGACTGAACTTTCGATCCTCTTACAGAATTGAGAAAGTTGAAGTGCCAAACGAACCGTTTCGAGGAAGGTCTTTTTACCTTGCTGCCAGTTATACCTAAGATGCCTGAGTATCTTCTTTACTCAGAGTTTTTCGTGATTCGATAAACTTCAAAACCGTAGTTATCAAATTACTTGAAATCGAACTAACCTTACAATTAATCAATTTACTTTGGGTAATCATAGTCAACTTAATATTTTCTAACGTAACTAATTTTTATTGTAATCTTAAATTAGATTTTATTCAACACTGAAAATACACAGATATTCAATCAGATATTCATTTAAATTATAAATATACGAATATATAAAATGAATTTTATAGGATCAGTATATTAATTTGTATTATTACAACCATTATGAACCAAGTATTTTTATTTACTTAGAGTTCGTAAATTATAATTTTAGGAGATCTTTGATTAAAATGATATTTTTCTTTACACAAATTTTAAAGATAGAAAGGATCAAGCTTTATATTAACATAGTCAAAATTATGAAATTTTTTAACGCGTCCGACATTTGTTTATTTTATAATTACTTTGAGTAATGCAGAAAATGCTGTAAACAATTCTATCGTTATAATTAAAGTAATGACATTTTTTAACACGTCTAATATTTGTTTATTTCATAATTACTTTGATTAAACAATGCAAACAAAAAAAACAGAACTAACAAAAGAATCTAATTTATTAATTTACTTAATTTCTAAATTAGATTTGACGTAATATACTAAATCAATTTAGTATATCTTTGATCTTAAAATGGGTGGATACTTGTTTACTCTAATTTTAAAGAGTGAGTGAGATAGATAATGAAAAAGACGAAGGGTGAGAAAAAGAGAGAAAAGAATGAAGGTTTCGTTAGCATAGTCAAAGTAAATCCAATTATGCATCCCGAAATAAATTCGTTAAATCGCCGCGAGCTTTTACGTTCTACCTACTATCCTTTTAACCCCATTTTAGATACGATTGCAAAGTGCTCAGAACCTTTTCGATGATAAGTCCCAGATAACGAAAGACGATTCGAACTGATTTTCAAATTATTACAACGTTTCTCAATTGGTTATTATATTTTAAGACATTATTATTATTATTATTATTATCCTTCGATCAAAAATAATGATTTGAAAAAAGAAAAATAAATTATAACTCTAAGAACCTGAGACCTGAAGCTGGTTAAAATAATTGTGTTGTTGTTTATGAAAATGACATAGTTGTAATATATCTGTAACACATAGTATAAAGTTTGATCAAACATTTTCCATCCGGAAATTTAGATGTCAAAGTTGCTTTCTTGCTGTTATAAACCAATCAATGGAAAAGTCGATAAAATTGAACAAGACCTTCCCCTTTCCCCTCTCCACCGGTAGATATTAGTAATCTTGATATCGGTAAAGAATTAAAAATCGATCGGATAACAGTTTTGAACGATTTGAAAAAGGTGAGATAAATAAAATATGTATTAAAAAAAGAAAAAAAAAAAGAGCAAACGTATTTTTCTTTTTCGAATTGAAATATAAACGAAACTTTTGGCCGATTGTTCATTAATATTTTGAAAAGAATAATGGGGTCTTTGAAAAGTAGGTTTTTTTGTTTTTTTTCTTTTTGTCTTTTTAAAAAGCTAGTTTTAAGCGAGCAGCACATCGTATTAAATCGAAAGTTGCTTTCACGATTTTTTTCTATTATTTTAATCAAACTTTCATATATTGCATGGTGTTAAATTAATTCGTTGAAATGACAAAACTGGAAGCACACGATTGAATATTCATCGAGCTTGTTAAAGCCCTTTAATTAATGTTATTATTCATAATGTTAGTGATAGAGGTGAATTGGAAATTATCGAAAAATGAAAATTAATAATAATAATAAAAAATAATGTTGTGTTAGAATATATTATTAATTAACGTTGAACTTTTATCAGCAACGAAATTAGAATGATGTTCTTATGCATATATATGTGCATGTATGCATGTATGCATGCATGTATGTATGCATGTATGTTATATACATGTATAGGATCGTTTAAGCCAGCAAGTAATTTTGGTGGATGGCATCAAAGATGTTAATTATCTTCGCTTCGCTTTAGTAATTGGCTCTCGTGTGCTTCTTGATATATGCTTCTGGCAGAATCTCATAATTTTCCTAGATGATTGATCAATTAACAATTTTTTTCATTTATAATTATACCTTTGATATATAATGTATCATCATAAATAAATAAATACAAATATTATTTATTTAAATATATTTAATAATAATTAATAAAGTACACACACACACACACATCTCTCCATTTACGCGAATTTTAACTGGAAGAACCAATTTGTTACCACGATATTATGCATTAACTGAAAAACACAAATTCGAGGATTCCTCATAACAATGTAATTTATTTCACGTAATCGAGTAAAATATCATTTTCCTTTTTTCTTTTTTTACTCTAATATAAAATACAACATCTGTCACTTAGGTCATTTTTCTTTCTTTTTTTTTTTTTTTATCGTATATAATAATGTGGGATATATTTAAAAAAAAAAGAAATAAAAACTAATGGAAAATAATTGTGGAAAAAGTAATGATGAAAGAAAACGTTAGAAATGAAAAGGGGCGTGGGTTAGAAGAAAATTCGTTGAAGTTTATACACAGTCGGTATTCTCGAGTGGTGTTTTTTTAAACGTTAGATCCAAAAGAAGGGAAGTTCAACGTCACTTTTTTACCTACTTCTTATAAACGGGAGATTAAAATTCAGTGACAGAACGATATGATGCCTGCTGGACCGCTCGAAGAGACTTTTGACCTAAACTCAAGGGTCAATTTCATTAGGTAACTACAACCTTAATTAAATACACCACGAATTGCCGAGCGAATTTCTACCTTCGAAAATTAACTGACTGACTCTTTTCTAAATATCGTTTATGCATTTCACGTATAAGTTATCTCAAAATAGGTGGACATAATTTTATAATAATACGAATTATTACAAATACTGATATTTATTTAACTCAAAATTAATTAATAAAAACTATGATCATATAATATGTTTTATCATTTGTTTTTATTGAATCCGATTGAATGGCGGTTTTAAACGCGTTGGTTACAATTTTGTTTCTAATTACAACGCATTTATCCTTCCCACGTGTTGCAATTTCCTTGCAATTATCCTTCGACCAAATTGAGCTAGTACATAATCATCAATACGCGTTTCTGACGGTGTAATATTGACCGTCACTTAACACTTGTATTTCATACTCTAATTCTATATTTGAATAATGATTAGTCGGTTATTTTAAGAACAAAGATTACTGGAATATTCTCTTATTCTTTCTCTCTCACATATATAAGTTTCATTGAGACTCAAAATTTACCAACCACAAACCTATAAACATTGGAATCAATTTAAAATACCCGGTTCTTATACGAAAGTGTCAATTTAATGATTTTCCTTTAAGAAAAAAAAAACAAATTAGGTAAACAATTATTTTTTTTTTAAGTTTAGAATATTTTAAAATAATAATAATTTAAAACCATAAATTTTGTTGATTTGCCGCAAACTCGGTCGGGTAAATATAATTAAAATATGTTATAAAACAATTTTCATTTATTTTTAAATTAAATTTCAATGCACCAAAATAAGTATTTTATATAAATGATTTTATAATTAGATATTAGATATATTATAATTTATTTGAATTTACACACATAAAAATTTCATAAGAAATTTCTCTCTCTTTCTTTTTTTTTTTTTTTTTTAACTAAAGAAGAAAAGTGAGAGATCTTGTCTTGAGAAATAAACTTGTCGTTCCGGTTTAACGGGTTAAATTGATTTGAAAATTTGTCAAGATGTGTTGTAAAAGAAAGAGATAGAGATAAACGAGGAGTTCGTATTGCGAAACGGGGACAGAGTGTAAATTGATGACGTGTTCGCATCACTGCCAACGATAGGTCGATGTACTTTTCCTACGTGCCGATGCGAAATGGAATTTCGAAGGTATAGATAGGTATAGCTTAACCTTTGACCTTTTGTTTAAGAACCTATTTTCCAACGCAGTGACTGCATTGACTCTATTGGACAAAATCTATAAAAGGTGCCTCGGAAAAACCTCTTTCTAAAAACCTTCCATTCTTCGTCTTTATTTTCTTTTTTCTTTTTTTTTTTTTTTTTTTTTTTTTTTTTTTTTTTTTTTTTTACGTAAGGATTCCAAACTTTTGGCCGATAGTGTATACTTATCTATGCTCGCGTAAAGGAGATAACAAAAAAAATTGAATTTTTCAGAACGGTATTTTTATGGTATTAAAGTTTTGATTTTAGGTTAATACCGATNCTTTTGTTATTGAAAATCTCGACTTCTTTTATATTTCAATCTATGCTCGCGTAAAGGAGATAACAAAAAAAATTGAATTTTTCAGAACGGTATTTTTATGGTATTAAAGTTTTGATTTTAGGTTAATACCGATTTAGAATATTTTTTTTTTTATAGATAATAGAGGAAGAATGTTTGGTTAATTATAAAATTATTATTATTTAATTTTAACTTTAATTTCTCTACTATATTTCTCGTGTTGAATTTATCGGAAAGGAAGGAAGTCAATTGTATCGATTGTGAAAAATAACCATGGATCGATTCTATAGCTCTGAATAAGTTCACTTTGGTTAAAATAGAATCTCACATTCTTTCAAAGTGACATACCATAAGTAACTTTTTCGAAAGATATTTTTGCTCTACTTTTTTTTTTTTTAAGCTCCACATTCTATTGGATGTAAGGAATTTCTTGGCTATTTTATTCTGGTGTGTGATAAATTTTTGTCATTCCTTTCTATCTTTTTCTTTTTCCAAATACGATTTACTTCTCTTCTAAGCTTACGTTTTATAAGATAACGAATTATTCTTTCTCGTTGAACATGGTTCAATAATAATTTTTACGATTTTAGTTTTTCCTATTATATATTACATTAATCGTTGTCGATATTTAGGCTTGCGTATTATCTCGCAGTAACAAAAAAAAAATTTTTATTTTATATTCCGTAGAGAGATGTAATCAATTGAAAGAATTTATTTCTCAATAAATTATTTTTATCCAAAAGTTAAATCACGGCTTAAACGTTTATCGTGATGTTCCAATTATTGCTGTTCACGAAAAGTTTTTTAACATCGTTTAGCGAAAAGTTAACCGTTGGAATCTTGCCTAAAAACTTCGAATTTGCGGTTTCGCTAAAACTAACTCGTGTCGTCGTGGTCAATGGAATCCTGATAACGATTATCTGATATCTAAAACAAAGAAGAACAAAAAAAGGGAAGAAAAATTCAACGATTATCGAGAAAAAAATATATTAAAAAACAATATAAAAACAAAATACATTAAATACTTCTCTACTTCACGAATCAAATAATATAAATCCTAACTCGTTCTTAAAATCACGTTTAACGATATGTAAATCAGGTATTGGTTGATATAATCTTGACGATTTATGCTGGACTATAGGTAAAGGTTTTAACCCGAGGTTATATTTTATTTCGTTGAAATTCGTTGGAACTTTCGTAGATGCATTTTTTCTCTCTTTTGATACACGATTACACGTGCTTTATCTCAACGATCTTGAGAGACATGAACTGCAGGGGCATATGCCAAATCGGTTGCATTAGTCAAACCTGCTGATGGAGTTGTACGAACCGTATTTGTGATTCTTATCTACACTACTATACAAACACATACACGCATCTGCCAAAGATTTATATATATATATATTATACATATTATGAATGGATAGTAACACGTATAATATAAAACATATATTCCACATTTGTTAATATAAATATTTATTTTCTTTTTTATTAAATTATTTTTAAAAATAGTTCGATATATTCAAAGTGTTAATTGAACTTTCACGTAAATTAGGATGACAAATATAAATTTATATAATAACGTAAACGAATTACGTGTGATAATAGTGAAGTTGTGGGATCGAGAATTTAACATTTAGCCAAGTTCTTAAAAACAGAAAAACAAAGAAAAAAAAGAAAGTAAAGATAAAGAAAAAAGGGTGAGAGTGTCTCGTGCCGAGGTGGTTTAAATTAACGACGAAGACGTAAGTTTTACTATCATTCTTTTCTTGTATCTTCTTTCGACCATTTTACGCGTTCTTCTTTCGTAATTTGCATTCGCAAGAAAGAAAGAGAAAGAGAAAGAAAAATAAATAAAAAAGGAAAGATAGATAGAGTGAAAGAGAGAGAGAGAGAGAGAGAGAGATAGATAGATAAATGGATAGATTAAGTAACTCCCATTTATATTGTTGCGGAATCGTTTGGATTTATTTATATTCAACGTGACTTATTGTGTTTCCTACTTTTTATATATCATAATATTATTTTATATACTTTATTAAATTT
>NW_014569764.1:108097-114934 GCF_001313835.1 Polistes canadensis | reverse complement strand
AATTTTATTCTATAAAATATAATAAATAGAGTTAATCGTGCTAAATTTTGTGTTTATACCTCCGTTCAAACAATTTCTATTATTTTTTTTTTTGGAAAAATTTCATTACACTTTTGTATATCTTTTTAGGAGGTTTCGTTCTAATAACGAAAAAGTCATATTTTATAACCTACAGTACGAAATAATTAGGCCAATTTATGCGGAAACTTATCTTGAAATTAAAAGAGAATAAAAAAATAAACAAGAAATTAATTAAACGCATTATAAAGATCCTATTTGAATACAATATATATATATATATATATATTTTTTTTAAGAAACATTTTCGAATAAAATTAACTCAATTTGAGATAATTAAAGGTTTTGCTGATTTTTTTAAATTAAAGTTGGCCCAATTGAATTATAAAATCAAGTAAAAAAACTTTTGACCCGTCTTTTATATGTACTGTACGTAATATACCCCTTTACTATCCCCTCGCACCTTCTCAACGAGTCTTTTATCGTACGCTATTGGAACGTGCAAGATATTACGTATAATAAGTAATGCCTTCCTATACTTCAAACGCGAAATCTAATAAAAATTCTAAGCTACCTAGAAAGAAACTTTCTTACATAGCTTTAATAAAAGCTAAAGGAAGATGTGAATGTGTCCTATGTGTAGTTAGTGTGTTGGATGATAGTGGTGGTAGCTTGCAACTTGAAAAACTAGTTATCCTTTAACACAAGATATAAGAAGAAGATACTTATTGTATTTTTTGGGCTGACTACAGTTACTCCAGCATGAGAAAAATATAGTCTATTGAAATTTTAAAAGGTTTTACTCTTCAGTAAACACGAAGTGTCAGTACACATTTGAGATCTCGCACGAGAGTTTCTTCTTAAAAAATATAAAAAAAATATTGTTCCTTTACTTCCCCACACGTGTGTTGTTTTTGTACGATTCTTTTTTATCCCTCTGATTTTTTTTTTTCTTTTTATTCGGGTTTAGTTTGCTTAAATATTTACGAGGCGCGATTTTATTTATTCTACCTCGCGCATTAAAAATAAATTCGCTTTTATATTTCGTTCAAACGTTCACGTTTGTTTTTAGTTATATTTTTGTAAATGCGAACATAATTGTATGTGAAAGGGGAAAAAAAAAACCAAATTATTTTATTGAAAGAGAAAGATTAAAATATTGAAGAAATAATATTATTTTTTCTTTTATTTGTGTGAAGGATAATTTAATTGTTATTTCTTTTTCGGCTCAGTTATTACCAATTACAATCTATCATTTTTTTTTTGTTTTTTTTTTTTTTTTTTTTTTTTTCATTTAAGTGTATTCGTATATTTCATTTAAGTGTATTCGTATATTTCATTTAATTCGCATATATTATATTTATTCGTGCAATACTTAAGAAACAAAACTTTTGAACGTATCGTTTGCCAAAAGATATTTCCCCACAGCCAAGTTTAAATTTTATCGAAAGTTTTGCTATTTGCTCGACGATAAAACGTGAAAATCTCGTACGAGTTCTTTCGCAAAGATTTGTCATTGGAAAATTCGCATTTGGGATCGAAAATACGCTTCGTGGAGTATGCAGAATAGAGAAAAGTACAAGCTACGTCAAAAGTAATATTTTTTCACGATTTTTTTTATAAAATCACGATATCACCAATTTTCGTTGTTGGGGGTCTAATTTAAATAATTTTTTTTCCGTAAAAATATAATCGGAAAAATAAAAAAAGAAAACCAAAAAATAATAATATTACGCTCGTGAAACCCTTTTTAAAAGTTACTCGAGGATAATCTTAAAAAAAAAAAAAAACTTTTGAGCCCGTTAAAAGTAAGTTTTGTGATAGCAGACTGTATAAAAGTCTCTTACCGTTGAAGAAACAAAGTAACTTATTTAATGTTACTTTTTATTCCACCATTACATGGTGATTCGATTATTGATTCGCATTTCTATTCAAATTTGTTGCACGGTAACCACAATGAGGTGGAGGGGTGGGAGGGGGGGGGTTGGGGGTACGAGAGTTTCAGAGCAATTAAGACGTTAAATTTCGATTCAACGCGTTTTATTCCTTCTTTTTTTCTTTTTTTAACTTTCTTTTACTTTTCTATTTGTGTATATCTCTCGTTTAACTTGTAACAGCGATCTCAAAGAAGGTTTTCTTCTTCTTAGTCTTTTTTATTCCGTCGAGGACGATAAAAGAGGAAAAAAAATCAAAAAGAGAAAATAAAGGAAATTTGTTCGGACGCAATAGTCTTCGACTCCATCTTGTTCTTCATGCATACAAACGCGTAAACTTTTCCTTTTTTCTTTTATAAACGCCTCAGGGTTTATACAGTTTCTTTAAAAAAAATCTCTCGAAGAAAATCGACTTGTAATATTTATATAAAAGATAAAGAACGGTTTTATATAAAATTTCTTCTTCCTTTCTTTCTTTTCTATTTATTTATTTATTTATTTATTTTTTCATTCCCCCCTCTTTCCTCCCTCTTGTTTTTAATAAAAGAACATTTCGTTTCAAACGTTGAAATATATTTTACATTTTATGATCGCTTTTAAAAATCCGACGTTTGGTACTAAAGTTACCGTTCTTGGGTATTGAGTTTGAAAGTTTTTAATAATATTATTATTATTATTATACTTTTTGTTGTTGTTGTTGTTTCGTCGAAGTTAAATTATAGGAAACTGTAGAATAATGTTTTTCTTTTTTTTTAAATTGACGAAAATGTTTAGAAAAAAAGTAGAACTGGAATAAACCTCGAGTTGATTATTTTTAATTACAATTAAACCCCTCCCCCTTCCCGCAAATTTGAGAATCGCGTAAATTAGTATAAATAACTTTTTTCTATTTATGCTAAAAAATCGATTGTACAAAGTTATATAATTGATATTATTGTGAATATATAATGTAGATATATATATATAATAGTAGATATTATTATATATATATATTATATAAATAAGATATATATTATATAGATATAGATTATATATATATATATTAGAGTAGATATATTATTTTACAAATAAATAATAGAGTAAATGTTTTGTAAATGTGAAAGCAAAAGATTTCTTCATTGAGAATAAGGTCGAGTCATGCTTCGCGTGAGACCACAGGATTACTACTACTAGCAGAATCACTATGACAAAAGATAAATCCCTTTCCATCTAAGCCTTTCATTCAAGAGAGGGTTCTTTATTAAAGTGGCAATAATTTCATTTCGACAACAATCATGCTAACGTTTCACGTATAGCGTGAGAAAACGCCTCTATCGATCCTCTCGGGTGTTTCAACAATGAACATGATTTTTTCTCTTTAAATGAAAACTATTATTTTTTATTTTTTTTTATATATAAACTATAACAACTTCCTTTTCGTTGTTTCCTTCTTTATATATTGTATATAAAGATTTTTCATTTTTTCATCAATTTGTCGCTAAAAAAAACTTTATATGTAATAATTTAAATTTTTGTTTTATTAATTTTACAAATATATAATAATAATAATAATAATGTTTTTGACATCTCATAATATGTCGAATAATTATTTAAAAAAAAAGATAATCAACACGTTATCTTTATAACTCATGAATATAAATTCAAATAAAATAAATACATAAATAAATTAATTTAACGATTATACCCCTCCTACTCTTGGAATAATAATTTTATTAAGGTTTTTTTCATAGAATTTTTGGAAAGTTAGGTTGAGTACTACTTTAGTGTACACATATCATGTTACGCAGAAAGGTCGATAACACCATAAGCTTCTTTGTACAAGATCAGATACTATTTCTCATCCTTCGTATATATAAACACACTTACGTATACACTCAAACCTATACATACACCATCCAAATTTATATATCCATCCATCCACAACATACACACACACACATACAATACAGGTCCCCGCATTATCTATCTCTTTTTCTTTTGCTGATCTAATTTCACGTGGGTGGGAGGCAACTCGATAGTACTTCTAAATGTTTAATTTTCCCCGTTCCTGTTTTTAGTCCATTTCTTAAGACTGACTCTTAAGAAAAAGAAGAATGATGGTCGTTTTCCTTTAGTTTGAACCATCCTTTACGTATGTATGTAACTTTCGTAGTAGTACGCTACTCTCGAAGCACTACATGCATTACGTATGTGTTTTCCAAAAGTACCCTAAGGGTATATATCTATGCACCCATTACTTTGAGTATACTTTACTCACGTGCCGAAAATATACCAGTTAAATCCTTTATTTTTTTTTCTTTCTTTTATTTATTATAATATATAAATTCGAAAGAGAGATAAAAGTATAATTTATTAAACAATTAATTCTCATTTAATTGTAAGAATATATTTTACAATGTTTCTTTTTCCTTTGCTTTTTAAGAAACAACATTGCTGATTAATTTGATGCTCGTTAATTTATTGTAAAAATATTTTTTCTTTTTTTTTCTTAGAACATGAACGATTAATTTTTGACAAGTCTAAAAATTATGATATAATATGTATATTAATTTTTATATTATTTAATACTTTTTTTTTTCTTTTTTATGCACGAAATACTATTGGATTTTTATAACAGTTTAGAAAAGTTTGGTCTATTAATATTATAATAATACTTTGTCTATTTGTTTAAATATTTAAACAATAACAAAAATATATATTATTTACTTACATATTAATATATATATATATGTTATTAAAGTATTTTAATGACCCAAAGAGAGTGAAATAATAAACGGAAAAAGAAACAAACAATTAATTTAACCAATTAATGAACAAAATTTATATTAACTGAATTGTTTCTTTCAACTTACCAGCGGCCATTTCTTCAAACGATCCCTCGTCGTATTACTTTTTTCTATTCGAATAGACTTCCTTTTCCCCCAGACACACACACAGAAAGAGAGTCTACTTCTGTTTTTGTCCTTTCTGACACCTTTTTGTGTCCACTTGTCCAAGATGCTTTGCTCCTAATTGGCTGGTACCTTACTTGACAAATGGATAGGTGGTTGGTGGGGGGTGGTTAGAACGTTTAAACGAATGAAACGTGAGACTCGTCGATCGATTAGTTCTCGTGAAATAAAGTACCATTCTTTTGATGTTCTCTATAAAGTTCTGACTTTGTGTAACTTTTTCCTTGATCCTTCGTATCGTCCCTTCGATCTTTGAACTTTTGCCACTCGTTGTTCGGCTTTTTTAATGCCGCACGTCCCTTTCTTTGCTCATCAACTTTTTCTTTCTCTTTTCTTCCTTTTTTTTTTATTTTTTTTTTTTTTTATTTTCCCCTCCTTTAACGTTGTCTAAAGTTAAGAAGGACAATTGTAAACTTTAATTAGTTCCTATCTCGTTTCATATTTTCTAAAGTTATTTTTTCTTTTTTGTAGAATTAATTTTAATTTCGTTTTAAATGTTGTTTTTTCTTTTGGGGGTTTATTTCATTTAATCCTTTGATCGAAGCGTATTTTGTCAAAATTTTTATATAAATAATATCACAAACGTGTATCTCTTTCGCGGATCAATTAAAAATGATATTATGTTTAATTCGAAAAAAAAAAGAAAAGATATATTTATAACCTGTCCGACGCATGTTTTGACAGATTTCAGAATATTTTTTTTTTTATCGACAAATTTTTATTCTCATACAAAAATCAAAATTACTTGTTCGATTGTTATTTCATTTATTTTTGTTTATATTCCAACGTTGTATTGTTATGACAGATTTCCATATTTTTCTTTATTTTCTTCTTTCTCTCTCTCTCTTTTTTTTTTTTGTTTTTTTCATATTCTAACGGTGAACTTTTATTTTCAACTAAACGAAAAAAAACAAAAACCAACAAAAAATATTCGAATGAAAGTTTCTATTATTCCCGATAAGTTTTTTTTTTTTTTCTTTTTTTTTTTCTTTTTTTTTGTAAATGACTCGCTCGATTTAAATAAAAAAATACGACGAGAACACTTATTTTTCCTTTGGACTCTTGTTGTATTATTGTTGGGTGGTGGGTGGGTGGGGGGGGGGAGAGGCTATTCGTCAAGACGAAGTCGATTTTTACTGCACCAAGGAGAAAAATCGCGAAAGAAAACTACACACAAGTATTTTACGAAATAAAGAAATAAATGTCATATGACAATTCACTGGCAATTCCGGTTTACGCCAATGTGTAGAAAATAAGTCGTTTCCTTTGGCTCATCTCCTCTTTGGCTTTAGAATGATGTCACCAACTTACGTTTATCCTGGTTATTTCCCACCCCCTCCCCTCTTTAAAAAGAATATATGTACAATCAAATTTTTTTTTAAATCGATCAAAATTTGGATTATTGCGCTATCGGGAAAAGAAACAATCATAGAAATGAAAATATTATTATTTCAAATCAATCAATCCTCTTTAACCCACCAATTTCATTTTCTCGTATTCTTGAATTAACCAAAAATATTTCAATTGTCTTTTCTTTTTTAATATTTTTTTTTTTTAAATAATGTCAAACAAACATGTGATATTTATCAAAAATATAGATGCATATGCGTGTCGATTCAAAATTACATGACATTACAAGATTAATTATAATTAATAAATAATAATGTATAAAAAAATACAAATACATATGCATATTCTATAAAATGTAATCATTATTACAATAACATGGCGTTATAGAGGATTAACGTAATCTCAAATGATTTGAAAAAGCTTTTAATCTAATATAATTCAATTGAAAGTATATTAAGATAATTACAAGAATAATTTTTAGAAAATATTAGTAAATACAAATTGATTCTATCGAAATACGATATAGCGAATATATTTTTGTTTAATGTAAGATTTTACAATTTTTATATTATTATTGAAAGAAA
>NW_014569764.1:88141-108012 GCF_001313835.1 Polistes canadensis | reverse complement strand
ATATATATATATATATATATATATATATATATATATATTTATATAAAAAGATAACTCACTGTTATTTGTAGAAGTTTTTTTTAGTTCTCTCTAGAAACATCGGAAGAAGAATAAGAAGAGGAAGAAGAAGATGAAGAAGAAGAATAAGAATAAGAACAAGGGGAAGAGTTTCTTCGATCGGAGCTCGTTGGTTTCTTCTAGCACGAATTTATCCAGCACTTTTTCTCTCTCTTTCTCTCTCACCGGCATCACCCCCTTCGCCATTTTCGTGTACTCTCGAAGTAGGAAGAAGAAATGCTCCAAGAGATCCTTTTGACGTCCCTTTGAAACTTTCCCGAACGAAATTGCACAAGTTCGGCTGCATTTTAAAACGTTCGAACCTTTTTCTTATAACGTGGATCGTTGAATGAATATCATTCAACCTTTTTTCTTCTTCTTTATTTTTTGTTTTAGTTTTGTTTTATTTTTTACTTTTATTTTATTTTCCTTTCCTCTTTTTTTTTTTGTTTTTACTCTTTCTTTACTCCTTTTATTTTATTTCTTTTTTCACACACCACTCTCTGGCATCGAACAAAAATATTCGTTGAAAAACGTTTCTCGACGTTTAAAGTGTCAAAGTTCGGCATCGATTTTAACTGCACTCTTACAGTTTATTTTTTGTGATCGAGGTATTGTTTATTTCGATGATAGAAGTAGAATGAATGAATGAATGATTATGGTAATAATCGAAATTGATTGAAAATTTGTTCTCATGGGCTGCTGGATCATTGGTTTTGAAAAAATTCATTTATGTTTTGTATTAATGGTTTTCTTTTTTCTTGTGTGTTCTGGGAAGGTTTAGTAATTTTAATTAGTATATTATTGAATTGGTTGAAAAGTATTGAGCCTAGTGTATTAATCTTCCTTTTGTGCTGAACTCAAGGGTTCTTCAATTATCGTTAGAGTACATTCTTAAAACAAGCTCGTTTAAAACATTATTTAATTATTCTTTCTCTATGAAAGGACCAGATGTTTCAATTATTTTTACATTTAAAACGTCCTGTTTATTTATTCTCTTTCCAATCTATTCGATAAAAAACCTGTTCAATTGTTATACTTTAAACGAAATCTCATTTGCAATACGATCCTACGAAACTAAACAAAATGGAACATAAAGAAAATATTTCGTCGATTAATCTCAAACATCTGATTGTAAAATTAATTAATTTAAAGAATTAATTAGATTTTTCTTTTTTTTTTTTTTAACTATTACGTAAGTTAATTTCTTTTTTTTTTCAGATTATAAAATCGCGATAATACTAGTTCGGTAAATTATAATCTTAATCATATGATTAAACAGTTTTAAAAAAAATCTTTGTTAATTTTTCAGAATTATCTGGAAAGTTTTAACTTGTTTCTTATAATATTTATAGAAAAAACATATTTGGATGATTTAATTGTTTCATTATTGTTTAATATGTTTTGTGTGTATGTAAATAATAATGAAACAAATGCATTTATCGTTAATGAAAATATAAATGTCATTTCGAATTTGTTGTATCAGCAATTTAATTTTTAAATTATGATGATGATGGTTTAGTAATTGTGTAATCGAAGAATTTTCGGATATTACTACTTGAAAGTACTGCATAATATCGTCCAATTAATTCTGGCAAAACGCCATTGTAGAGAGTTCCTATCGTAATAGTCATTTTCCCACCATTGTCTCTCTATTCATATATATATTTCTTTCCGTAATCGTAAGAGATTATTAGATATCCCTATTAATTATGATTCGTTCCGCTCTTTAATTGCACGTATATCGTTCATTTATATAAACACACACCGAGGATATATCCTGGATTACTCTTTTATCTTTATTTATTCAATTTTATACTCTATAAAAAATATTTATATATTGTCAAAAAATAAATTAATTTAATTCTTTAATTTTTCTATAATTAATACACTGAATATTCTTCAATATCTTAATTTATAGAATAAATATTTTATCATTTATTATTTATACCAGAATTTAATTTAAAAAGGAAAGACAATAAGTTATTTATTACATTATTTATTTATACGAATATTTATTTTGTTAAATAAATGTATTTAGGTATATATCAGTATTTAATTTAAAAAGAAAAGAGAAAATAAGTTATTTATTAAATTATTTATTTATACGAATATTTATTTTGTTAAATAAATATAATTTAACGATGATCGATTAATATTTCAATGATTAATGAAATTTTAATTATTGTATGTAATAGAAAATTGTTAAGTTAGAGAAGATACAGTTAAATTTGATCACACTTGATATTCATACGGTACAACGTGAACATGAATCGATCAATCGAGTGATCGATCGATCATACATGAAAACATATGTGCCAATATCCAAACTAGAACAGCGTTATCCTAATATTTACGAGCAAGAACTTTATCGCCAAGTTATCGCGACGTGCATACTTATACATACATGTACGTACATATAAACACGCATGCGTGTAAGAGAGTACACATCAAATATATGCACATGAACACGTTTCTATGCTTTCCAATGTGCTATCTAACCACTAGCGTGTTTTTCCTATTTTATGTTATTTTTCGAACTTTGAATAAATATAAGAAAATTCTTATTGCCACTTATCCGCCATTTTCTAGATTTTTCATCGAAATAAATTCATATTCTGTTGTATTCGATAACAAAAATAAATAAATGAAAAATGCAAAAAAAAAATATATAAATTATGTATAACGTACGTCCGTGTGTGCGTGCGTGCGTGTAATTTCACATAAAATTGAATGTATTTCCGAAAATTAATATTAGAAATATAATTTCGTTTGTTTTATTTTTTTTTTTGTTTTTAATTGGACGATAAATAAAAAAGACAATTTTTTGTTCAGATTTAAAAATCCAATGAATGAACGAATTAAAAACGAAAAGAATAAATACTTCGTTAATAATTCGTTTCGCAAAAATTCAATCGAATGAATTGTCGTATGTTTAAAAACGACAAAAATTTAATAACATTTAACAAAACACATATTAAATCATTCGAAAACATATAACCCCAAGTCAATTTGATATTATTTGTAAAATTAAATTCAAAATAAAAATTGTTTCTTAATCATTTTTTTTTCCTAGATAAAATTAATCTTGTCAGTGTAATCCAATATCGTGAACATTGCATTGAATTCATTTAGTTTAAAATAATGTGATGTAAAATAACTGATCAACTCATATATTTTTTTCTTTTTAAATTTAGACTTACATTAAACCACTTTCATAATTATGACCCCACATATTACATATATTATATATATCAAAATCGTAAAGAATAAAAACGTAGGTTAATTCGATTGATGATAGCAATGACGATGTTGTGTTGTTGATTGAACGAAGACGAAGAGGTGGGGGGGGGCAAGGTATCTCGATTCATACATCGAGTGTTAACAAATCGACTCTTGGTTAGATTGTTCGCATGAATCGGTCCTCAGTTATCGGTTTCCTTTGTAGAAACAAACCACGATGTATTAAACGCATATATAGTATGATCGATCGATTTCCCTATCGCTTGTCAACCGTTACGTCATCCTCTTCGTCACCTGTCATCACCAATTTGAAAGCACGGACACCGCTAATAAGCGTGTCCCTTAATCACTCTCTCTCTCTCTCTCTATCTCTCTCTATCTTTCACTCACTCATTAAATTTTTCATTCTCCTTTATTTTCATCTACAGTATGTGTGTCCATAAAATGATAGACACAACGTTAAAAACGTCAATACCAATGGATTATTTATTGACATAAAAATATCCTTTTTTGCGTTTTACAGAAAAAAAAAAATAGTTTGATGTAATAGTTTAAGTTTTAATTATTAAAATTAATATGTTTTTTTTTTTAAACGTGCGTCACGTTAGTCGCAAGATAAACATCGAACCGATATTTAATTTCAATTTACGTGCACTCAATAATTATCTGATTTAAATAGCAGTCACCCGAATGGCATCGATGCAATACGATATATTGTAGGTGTTGTTGAATTGTTTCTTTTTTTACATATAAATTCTCACGAAATATAAAATTGTCAAAAATGACGTTTAGTCAGTAGTTCTGTTAAAGTTAGGATATTATTGACCTGATTGTGTTTGAAAAAATGTTTCTTTTATTTGGTTTAAATGAATAGTTACGTAAGTTTTAAAACAAAATCGAAATATTAACATTTTTAGTGAGTTTGATATTATCTCAATATATAAATAATATTTAAATAATATTATTGATTAATAAATTAGAGTAGCTAGTATTTCAAATATTTCATTGTATGCTGCACATTTTCTCAAAGTAAAATTAATTATTAGATAATGTTAGTTAAACGATAGGTGCTATAGGGTGTTAATGATTACTCGTATTTATCTAATTGAGATTATAATTCTATTGAAAGCATATATTATTACTACTTCCTCACAAATTGCATTTCATCGATAATGATATATGTATAATACATATGTATCAGTTAACGTTCACTGGATATTATTCCTGTTCATTCATGTTAAATTATACCTAAACTATTTGCTATTCCTGAAAGGCCGAACGGTCAACCACAAGCACGACCTGACAGAATATGAAATTGTTTTTGACATAACTACGTTTATACATTGTCTCTAATCTGTTGAATTATTTTCTGTCAATGTCAGTTTAATAATCAACAATAAAAATGGTCTAGAAAAAGAACAGACGCTAGGTGTGTGTGTGTGTGTGTGTGTGTTAATAATTTAATTTTGTTGTATTTTTTTTTATGAAGAATACAAATTATTTACATACAATTTAACATTTGATTTTTCTTCTTCATTTTTGTATACTGAATTTGATAAAAAAAAGATGATTAATCTAATTGCAGTTATAATGTTTTCAACAAACACTCTTTAAGTCTTTTACACCTTTTGTTTAGAAATTATTTTAAAATTAAAACACATTTTATCGTTTAGAAGAAATTTTTTTTCAAAGTGTCGGACTTAGTTCCTACTTTGTTTTTTTTTTATGTTAATGTATCAACTCTTATATGGGAATTAATAAAGAAAAAAGAAAAAAAGAGAAGAAAAAGAAAAGATATAAAAGAAGATAGTTTCTTGTAAGAAAATAGGAGGGGTGGGAAAAAAAATAAGATGATAAAAAAAGAAAAAGTAATGTAAAAGGAGTCTTTGCTAGTTAAGAAGTAAACGACAGGATCTTTCAAGAACAGTATTCTTATACTCAAAATCACTTCTCGTATTCCAGCTTAGTAGATAAATGAGATTTCGCGCATCTGAAGAGCTTAAACCCACTCGACACTACCCTTTCTAAACTACCCTTCTAATCTACCGTGTAAACGTATCGTCATAACAGACCAACTTACTACCATAATCCTCAGCATTAATTACATTAATTACACTCAAAGAGGCAATTCATTCAAATAATAACCTTAAACGAAATGATTACTGTTTTCTCTTGTTTCACGGTAAAATAGGAATCATCATCCCACACACACATTATAATGTTTTTCACGAATGTGTATATATCCTTAGAAAATATGTAATATAAAAAAGAAATTGATATGTTCAATACATTATACTGCGTTTCGTTGTCATTGATATATTTAATGTGACAAACGTCTATCCATTGAGTCATAAAATTGGATGCATCCAATTGTTGTATTCGTGATAGAAATTTTGTCTCTGTATTGAAAGAATATGTTATATATGAAGTAATAGATAGAAGAAAAATCTGATATTACCTCGATAAGAATATTAATAATTGGAAATATTTGAAATTTGTTTTACACGTTACCTGTTAATTTGCATTTGATTTTGTGACATATCACATTATGTCTACTTGAAATGATACACGTTATTAAAGTTTAATATATATATATATATATATGTATATATATATATGCGAAATATTTGCCTAATGTTTCGGGTTTTTGTGTATTGAACATTTTTATTTTTCTAACTTCTTGTTTTCTTTTGTTCTATTCTTTTTACTAGATTATTTTACAATTGAAATTAAAAGTGTAGTTCGTTTAATATGTTAATTGTCTACTATACAAAAACGAAGTATCAATGAAGACTGACTATTTCGAAAAAGTTTGACAAGCTAGGAACATTTTGCATTGATATTTCGTTAAACCACTACGTTTTACATACATGTATTATATATACGTATATACATATACATACACGTCCGAGATCGTAGTCGGAGCGTTAAATAACTGGAGAGTAACGTGGAAAATTGAATACGAAAGGTGGTTTTCCCTAGCGAGGACTGTCGCGGCACACTGGGTTACGAAATGAAAATTAATATGCAGCTCAAACGAAACGTTCTCGTATATTTTCTTTTCTTTTTATATTCTTTTTATTATTTTCCTTCTTTTTTTTTTTTTTTTTTTTTTTTTTATTTTTTTTTTTTTTTTCCTTTTTTTTTTTTTTTTTTCTTTTTTTTTTATATTATTTTTTCCTTTTTTCTTCCCCCTTTTTACAATGCACTTTTCCCACACTTCGTTTTAATTTCGCGTTACATCACTATGTATGAAAAAGAAGAATAAGAAAAAGAAAAGATTATTTCTACATGCATATATATATATTTTTATTATTATTATTAAATTATGACAGTGGACTTGGTCAGAAAAATTAGGTGGGAAGGAAAAGAGGGAAGTAAATTATATTTTGTAACTTAATTTATAAAATAGATTATATAATAGATTATGAAATAGATATTGGAAAGAAGGATGGATCAAATGAGAATTAATTTTAAGAAAAGAACGTTTTTTTTCTTCTTTTTATCTTTTTTTAAATGACTGAACTTAACACATATATGTAGATTACTGAATTAGGTTGTAAAAGAAAGCGAATAAAGTTACCACCTGGAACGTTTATGGGATAGTTACTCGTTACGAGCCCTACCTAGACGTTTGAGAAATTTTATGTTCTTTAAATTGCAGTATAATTGCCTTCAAAGAACTACTTTCTAACTACAAGGTGTGCTAAAAGTTCTTAGATTGGTCAAACATTTTTATATTCCCTTTTTTTCAAATTTATGTACAATTTTTCTTGACACTTTTTAGGATTCTTTTTAGAAATACAGTCAAACAGTCATGTTTTGTTGTTTAAAAATTCAAATGAAATTTTTCAATTATTTATAGATATTTTCGAATCACGTTTAAAATGTTGGTGTGTACCACCACATTGTAGAAACGAAAATCGTACAACTCGAAGGGTGTACTATAAACGTGTGTACCAATTATTGAAATATGTACGAAAAAGTTTAACGAATTCGTTATGTAATACAAGTTCGAAACGTTATAATGACGATTGCGGAAACGTAAAACAAGTTATCCTAAAGTCCAGTCGAGAATATACATCAAATTTCAGGAACACCTACGAACACTCGTAATAAATTTTATACACTAATGCGAATTTGTTCTCAAAATGTAACGTGGTATTAATGTTCATTCTATCTATAAAACAGATATTCGAGAAAAGTTCAGATGTGTATAAATGCGCATTTCGAAATTATTGTGACAAACGTGATATACAAATGACAATTGTTCTTTGATATTAATTAACGTAGTGAAACAAAAATAAAACATAGGGATCTCCTCGTATAAATTGATTTGATATTCGGCACACAAAATATATATATAATAATAATAATAATATTCTTCTTATTATTAACAATTTATAAATATTATTATTATTATAATATCTTATTTTATCTTATATAATATCTTATAATAATAATTATTATAATAATATTATTATTATTATTATTGTTGTAATAAGAAGAATCAAAGATTCTTTTTGAAAACGCCCAGGTTTGTTATTAACAGTTGTTCAATGTGCGATTAGAAGCATTCACGCAAACGAATCTGTCGATATTCCAATATTTTGTTGTACCAGAGCATAATTATCGTCGTTCGCACGTTCCCACTGTTTCTTTGTCATTAACTGCGGTTACTAGCATTTCTCCCTTTTAAGATTCCAAACTCTATTAAAGATTTCTTTTGAAATAAAACAAATACTTTTTAATAACCCACATATTAATCATAATAATTAAATACTTTATTAACTAGTTTTAAAGAAGAAGAAGAAGAATGATTGAATTAAGATTTAAATTCAATTCAAGTACACCATATATTTGAATATAGAATTTTATTTTAATATTAGCATAATTATATTATTTTTAAGTATACGATTATCATCATCCTAAGTATTTTAATGGTCAATTCTATTTTAGAAATACGGAATATTATAATACAGCTCTGATAAATTTAGTGTTCCTGCAATAATTATGTTTACTAAAATAGAAAATGCATGGATTATGTTATACTGAAAATTTGTTTTTTAATATTCTGGATAATGCGGGTAGAGTATATTTGAATAAAATAATTGTATTCTAATATTTCTTATTTTATCAGGATATTTATTATAGAATATTCGCATATCAAACGAAATGAGTGGTAACAGTTCTAGTTTGAATCTAGTAGAAAGTTTACTTATGCGTTTACAAGATATTAGAGAAACTTTGTTGACTATATCCGCCTGGAATAGTTTGCACGAAATGATTTCAAGGGTTTAATTCCTACACAACTGTTAAGGGATATAACTATGTATGTACTTGCTTAATACCTGATATTTAGAAATGTGTATGATTCCTGAAATTGTCACATTTCTAGGATACTAAAATCATTCTTAACAAAAATATTATTCATATATCGTAAATAAATTTATATCAAATAAATTCTCTCCCTTCTATTTTTTTTTTTAATATTTGTGTTCGACAAAAAATAAATTAATATTTATATATTAATATTTATAATATTAAATTATGTGCAACAGTATTTGTTTTTAATATACGGAATTTAACAAGATTATCGTTATTTAAATTGTTACATTTTCATGCTAATAAAAGTCAAATGAAAAGAGATAAACATGAACATACATACATACATATATATATATATTACACAAAGTAAATAAAATTAATTGCCAAACAAAATTAATCTCGTGTATTTTGTTTATATTCTTTGAAAATTATTTTCTATAAAAGGTATCGCGAAAATGTAACATTCAACTCGTGTTAAATTATTCGCATTATATCGTCGGGAATAATATACACATAATCTAATATTTTCCATTTAACTGCGTCTCATGTCTGTTTGAAAGTATAACCCGAATGGTAGTAGTAGTAATAGTAGTAGTAATAGTAGTAGTGGCCTATCATCTCTCGCGATAGAATATTTTTCAATTTTATTTAACAAGCCTGGAGTCCAATACAAACAAGTTTAATTAGTTACCCAAAGCACGATTCGCGATACTACTTTTATCGAATAACGTCGTTATAAATGAATGTCAAATAAAAAGGAGGGTAGGGGGAAGGGGGAGAGTTTTTTTCTTGCTTTCCTTTTTTCATTTCTTTTTGGAACTTATGTCAATTCACCACTATGGACATATGTTTGTTTGCGTAAAACGTTCATGGTGAATATTTTGCGCTTGATAATTAAAACCTTTAATAAAAAAAAAAAAAAAAGACAAATTTTTTGAACAGTTAAAAGTTGCGTCAAAGAAATTTTTGTTAGGTTGACCAAAAGTTCCTCTCTGAATGATAATCAAATTATTTTATTTTTATTCTTATATTAATTGTTATCATATATACAAATATTGTTGAACTTTTGTTGAATATGAACAAAAGATATAGTTGACATTTTTGTGAGATTTTACTAGGTGCTATTCGAAGTCTCTGTTTCGTGTCCTAGATCGAGTAATGCATTTTTGATAGGTCCAAAAACAGATACATTCCTTACGATGAAAATAGTAAATTTAGAGAAATACATATGTCTTTTAATATATTATTTGAAATACAAGTATGTTTCATTTATTTTATTTCGAGTATATTGTTTCGAGTTATAAGTTTGTATCTATTTGATCAATATTTTGTTAAATATAAATAATAATTTATGAGTATTTATAATAGGAGTTTGTTTGCCTTAGGATTGCATTTAGTACAAACTATTAATTGACCACTTATGTCATATTAATATTTTATTTTTATTATTAAGAATTATTATCAATGTTTTTTAAAATATTGACCCAATAAATAGAAGTTTTTACTTTCTTCTTCCCCCCCCCCCCCCAAATGTCAATTGAGTATAGGAAACTTGTTGACATCATTGATTAATCAAACACTCGAATATTACAACTCGTATTCTCACGATTTCTACAAGGCGTCGTAAAGTATTCATATTTTTCCATTTTTGTGTTATTAAAATCAATAACAAAAGGAGATCAGAGAAATAATGATTGAAATTTATTGTTAAATTGTGGAGAGTTGCTAGAAATTATTGTTCGAAATTACTTGTTGTGAAAAAAGAAAAAACAAGCAAGATGGTTTTTATTATCGTATTTCGTATTATTACTGTTTTATTCTCGTTAAATTTGTAGCAATTGAAAATGTTCTTCCTGTGAGAAATAATCCTGTTATTTAATATGTTACGAGAGAATAAATGAAGATTGATCGGTATTTACGAACTAACTTTAATCGTTTAAATTTAGTTTCTTTCCTACATGTGAAGCCAGTACATAAATCACATAACTCGTTTCTCATAAAATTTTTGGTTTTTTTTTGTCTTTTTTTTTGTATTCAAACATATGTTCTCTTTTAAAATACGTACTCATTCATTTAAAATCAACTATGAAAATTACAATCCGAAAATAAACTCGAATATTAAAATCTTCAAGAAAAAAAAACAAAAGAATTATTTTCAATTTATTTGAACAATAAATAATATGAAATATTTAATATTCACGATCATCATCATCATCATCCTAAATTGATTGTTTTATATTATTAAAATAAGCTTTTAAGCCTTAATAAGATTTTTTCCATGCAAATAGTATTCTGACGAATAAGAAATTATTCAACCTTTATTGTGAAATAAATCAAGGAAACGATTAGGTTAGAATTCGAAGGTGAGTGAAACACAGTCAGGTGCAACTTTCCCACGGTATGGAAGAGAATGAGAGAGAGAGAGAGGAATTGTGAGAGAGGAATTATGAGAAGAGTAACCATAGTCATAGGAAAAAACACTGACGTGCACTCTATTATTTTCAGTGATACAATAAAACCATGTAGTTATATCTTTTGAATATGCAATCTAAAAATTGTTGAATAAAATAATTTCATTTCGCGATATGTGACAAAAAGAGAAAAAAAGAAATATAAAAATACCCTCTTGTTCAGAGAGGTATATATCGTCAATATTAAAAACCTATAGGAAAAATAATATAAAGTTTCGAATATATTTTCATTTTATTGTTCAAAAAGTGGAAATTAAATAAAAGAAAAATATGATCGATCGAAACGATTCAAGCGAAATTATAAAAAAACTTATGAATATATTCAAAATTGTTTAAAAATTAATTAAACACCGTAGGTATTTCGTCATTTTATGATTTTTGTTACATATAAAATCTTTTTCGCATATAAATTAATGTTAAAATTTTGTTACATATATATAAATTAATGTAATCGTTAAAAACAATCTAATCATGATTTTATATTTTTAATTATAATTAATTATATTATTTATTGTTTTTTTTTAATAAATAGTCAATAAAATAATATCCTAAAACAATAAAGAAAATTAGAATAAAAACAGAAATGAAAGTAATCTGTTGGTGTTTTTTTTAAGTAAAATCTTGAAATGCAATTTATTCAATTACGGTTCATCGTTTGTTGGAGTAGTTTCAGCGAGTTAAAAACAGTTATGAGGGTTGTAAATAAAAATTTATGACTGTAATGGATGTAATGGTTCTCGAACATATCGGTTTTGGTTTCGGTTTCGGTTTCAGTTTTTTTGAAAACCGATATTATTTCGGTTCAGTATTGGAGTTCTACAACTATTATTTTCCCTTTCTATATTGAACTAAATTGTAAACGCTACTTCACTGAAAAGAAACGGTGGAAATATCAATTCGGTTTTTATTTATTAATATATATTAATAAATATTCATTTATAATATTAGATTTTAAGGCAAATATTGTAATATTCGTAACAATTATAATAGTTTTTCGATATAAATAACTTTTTCGATTATAATTCGTGCATAATAAATTAAAATTAGTTATTTTCAGAACTAAATATAAATTCCTGCATAAAATTCTCTTATCGTAATTTACAATTAGTACAATCTAAAAAGTTAACAAATAAAAAATCTAGAAAAATAAAGAATTCCATTTCTAATAATTAGCTTTCTTTCCTATTCTAGTTTTTTATATGATCGATATTAGTTCGTGAAATAACTATATTCCTTCTTTTATTTCTTCTTCTTCTTCTACTACTTCCTGTTGTTTTATTTGAATATAATTTTTCCACGCTATATTTTCCCCCTATATTTTTCTTCTTCTTCCATTTTTCGGTTTTCTTTTTTGTCTCTTTAGTTTATATTACTTTTTATTTTTATTTTTTTTTTTTATTTTTCTACTCGCATGAATTTTTCTTACATTTCGTTCGAAAGTGGTAGTGGCGAGGGTTAAGAGGGGGATGAAAATCAATCTGAAAGATTTTCGTTGTGCCGAGAAGATTCATTTACTAGTTTCGAAGATAAACATGTTTTATACAGGTCGTATTTTTCTAAGAGGAAAGTAGATAAATAGATAGGTATCTACGAAGAGATAGGGCAATAAATTTCTATCTGATACTTCGATAGAAATAAAACAAAACTTTTGAGCATTAATCTTTTTTTTTATTTCAATTCTCTATAAAACAATTTGTTTTAGTGTTCAAAATAAAGATTTACTTAAATACCCATGATCGTTGGATCATTTTAATTACTATTTAATTAATTAATAATTTACTTAAAAAATCTATGAATGTGTGATTTCAAATTGAGAGATTCGAAAAATAAAATAAAAAGAAAAATAAAATTATAATAATAATAGATAAAGTATAATAAAAAGAGATGAATGGAAGGAAAGTAGTCAGGAAAGTTTGGGTTAAGAGAAGAATTATAGGATCTTAATGGTTTACTAACAAAACCGCCTATCCATTTTATTCACTGAACATTGTCGTTTGTCAAACCCGGTAGAGAGAAACGGAAACAAGTATAGTAGTGATGCTGAATATTCGTTTCAACCTACGATTATCCAGTAGTAGTAGTAAACGGTGTCCATTCCGATAAATTTATATATCATGGTTAACAAAGATATCAATTACAAACTATGTGATATAAGACTATGGAAATATGGAAAGTGCAATTGCATTTAATTAATTTAAATAATATCTTTCTTCTATTTTTTTTTCTTTTTCTTAGAATTAAACAATTTGATCAGTAAAAAGAAAATTATCATAAAAAAAACCAATTATGTTTTTTAAATCTAAAATATTTTCAAAATTATGTTTTTCTAATATATATTAGATTTTGAATTATAAGAAATATATTCAATATCTTCAGATAATAATTTCCTAAACAAAAAAAAGAAAAAAGAAAAGAAAAGAAACGTTATGAGATTGAAAAATAAAAAAAGAATCTTTCTTTTGTTTTATTTTTTTTAAATTTCTTTTACCGTATTTTCCTTTATATATTCGAAACGAAAGTACTTAATGCTTAAGGATTATCGTCTCATGGGCGACACAATGAGATTCCGAGATGAAGGGGAGGAGTGTAGAGGACGTGAGAAAAAGGGTGAGAGAATAAGGGAGGAGAGTAACAGAAGAAGGAAAAGAAAGAGAAAAGAGAAAGGTTGTTGGGAAACACTTGGAAAAGTGGAAAGGTGGAAACGGAATAAAAGGAACCGCGTCTGATACCAACTTTG
This sequence comes from Polistes canadensis, assembly GCF_001313835.1. NCBI lineage: Eukaryota > Metazoa > Arthropoda > Insecta > Hymenoptera > Vespidae > Polistes > Polistes canadensis. Next base: position 94,176 of record NW_014569764.1, on the reverse strand, counting down.
AATGTTTTCGGATTCACTTTCCATAAACCCACCCATCTCCATATATATATATATATTAAATACTCCTTTCAATATGACAAAACCTAGAAAAAAACCCTACAAAACCTCTCAAATAAACCTCAAAAAAAAAAAAAAAAGAAAACTCTGAGAAAATTTTAACGCAACCCCCTGTCTTTGGTGAGAAAAAATTCTGATGCAATCCTGCGTTCAGTGTGAAAAAAAAAAAAAACATCCTGACGCAAGCCCGTCTTTGATGAGAAAAAATTTTGACGTAAGAAAAAAATGCTTGAAAATTGAAGGACATTCCATAAATTGACCAAAACCCTTTGAACATTCTACAAATTTACTGTACAGTTATATCATGATCGTAATATTTTGTCATATTTTTATCATATTTGAAATTTTTCGTTTTGCTATTTTATTTATACATAAGCATTCTCCTTCAACATTGTGTCTCGTGTAGGACGAATTTAAAAATATTTCTTTATATCCAATAAAACTACGCGTGTGTCTCTCGTAAAGGTATTTGAAGTAAAAGCATTTCCACGTGACCGTTTTATCGGCAAAAAGAACCGTTGTCATCGGAGGAGAGATATTCGAACCAACCCAACGAATAGAACGAATGAACGAAGGAACTAACCAACCCACTTTAACGGGCTCGTTCTAGACACGAGCTTTGATGGAGTGTTTTCAAGTACCGTTTCAAATTTTACTACGAATATGCGATAACCTTCTGTAGTACGATAACCCTTTTTCGTTCTTTAATTACAATCATACGGTTTATTACTTCATTTTTATGTTGTATTTTTGTTGTTTTTGTTTTTCTTTTTTTTCTCTCGCCCACCTTTTATTTTTTTTTTTATTTTTATTTTTATTTTTACATTTTGTTTTTTTTTTTTTATTCGCTCTCGACAAAATTTTATGCTCGCATACGTTAGAAAGAGAGAGATGGTATTAAAATTATTGTTGGATTTTATAAGAATGTGGTTAAATTTCGATGCTTTTCTCTATTGTATTTTGAAGATAATTATTATTTAACGATTATAATTGTAGATTTTTGTATGTATATTATTTTAGTTTTCTTGCTTGCATTACTTGAAAGAATATTAAATACTTAAGTATGAAGAGAAAATAAATAAAAACAATGAGGATATTGAATACATTTATCATTTCTTGAAATTTTCATATTTCATATTATATTGTATGTTTAATTATTCTTCTATTACTTGTACTAAAATATAATATTCACAATTAATATTAGAATAACAAATTTCTGAATTCGTAGTAGGAGTTCTTATTTCAATTTGTAACTTTCTTAACTGTTACAAACTATTTTGATTAATTTAATTAATAACACACTTTCGTTATTCCTTTTTTTTTTATTAATTAAATATTTTCATTTGTATATTTTCTATATTATTTATCACATATTACTTATACATCAAAATTAAATTGTCGCAAATAATTAAAAGGATTATCTATTAATAATACGTAGTATTGTTGTCGAAACAATAAATGAATTGCATTGGAACGTTTCCTTATCTAAAAGTTAAAAAAAAAAGTTTTTAAAAAGCTAGAAAAGAACTGTTTTGCTGTACTCGACATTAATGGAGAAGAAGAAGAAGAAGAGTAGGAAGAGGAGGGGGTTGAAGGCTAGAAAAAAGGGCGGAATTGTACTTTCGTCACGCAAGTTCCAAGTTTAACCGTGTAGTTATGTGAACGGACGTAATTTGTCAGATCGTATTTTCTTTTCTTTATTTTTTGCTTTATTTCTCTCTCTCTCTCTCTTTCCTTTTATCTTTTTTTTGTTCCCCCAAGAACGCGAGGGGTGATTGAAAGGACGTTTTTCTTTGCCACTTTTCGTCTTACTCAAATGCATTAGATCGTAATTCGATCTCTTTCTCTCTCCCATTCTTTTCCTTTCTTTATTTCTTTCTTTCTTTTCGTGGTTTTTCTTTCTTTTATCGTTTAGGTCAAAGTCATCGATTGTCTTTTCTGTGGTTATATTTTATACGAAAGGAACTACCGGAAACCATACATCTCCCCTTCATAGTTTTAGCAATCAGAAAAAAAAACTCTATTTCATCAAATTTTATTATACTTCGATATAGTTTTTCCCCGTACTCGTTCGTTGTTTTATTATATTGGACAAAAAGTATCATAAGTATAAAAATATTCTTCGCATTTATTCTGAACTGTTTTACTAGTTTCATGAAAAAAGATTGAAATCAATAGTTTTTTTAAAAAAATGTATATATTTTCTTTTTAAATTATATTTTTGAATATTTTTCAATTAATTAAATGTTATTAATAATTTTGTCAATTATATTCGCAAAAGTTATAGAAAGGAAATGGGGATACGTTTGTTCGTGATAAACAAACGAACAAACTAAAATCTATTTCAACAGTTAAAGAAATTATCGTCTCAATCATACACACATAGTTGAAATCCGATTAAAGTGAAACAAAATTGCTGGTAGAAAATATAAACGTTAAGAGAAACTAAAAGGGAGTGGGATTCCAGCCAGTGAAAGATAAAAATTTTAATTAACTATAAGATCCTTCAAGCATACACGTGTCCTATTTCACAATAAACTGCCACTCCATGACTTTGAGTTTAATCATTCATATTTCTGTGAGTGCCTGTGTTTGTTAGAAATGAAACTGTTAGGTTTAATGGTCGCGAAGTTAATTATATCAAATATTCTAGTAAAAAGAGTCACGACCCATAAATAATTAACACTTTTATTACCAGCCATATTTCTTCATTTTCTTCTTATCTTTTTTTTTTTTTATTATTATTATTATTTTTTCTTACTCGTTATACCGAAATAGGGACCTTGAACTTTTCATTTCCTTTTTCTTTTTCTTTTAATTATATTCATACAATGTATAGAAATTGTTGAAAAGAAAAATTCTTTAAGAGTCCTTTAAAATCAATTACTTTTTTTTTCGTCGGTACTATTTAAGTTCGTAATTAAGTTTAACGATTAACAATTCGAAAAAAAATAATTAATAGATATATAGGATTGTCATAGGACGTGTATGAAAAACAATAAACTATAAAAAGATGTTGTTACAATTTTAGAATATATTAAATAAATAAAAGAATACGACGATGAGAGATATCATGAGTCATAAATTTTTGGTATTTTTCCATTTATAAAAATGATGAAATAATAATGAAATAAACATTTCTAAAATGAATAAATATCGAAATATTTTTACTCTTTTTTAATATTGAGATAATATTTTTTCAAATATATTTGAATACCCAACGTGTCGAACAATAACAGCTTTATAACGCAAGTAATTTTCTTCTTGATTTAACTCATCCTCTCAATTTATTTATCGCGTATTCACGCTTTCGTTAAAATAACCATGTAAATTATTATTGTAGATTATTTTTACTTGCATTTTCTTTCGCACTATCCCCCTCCCAGCCCCAGCCCCATCCTTCGTTTGACTTTTAAAACAGTTTATATCACTTGTATTTGGAATTGGGAGAATGTTCATGTTGTACGTTACGTAAACGAGATTATACGACGTCGTTCATCACGTTCGACTAAATATGTATGTATACGATTTACGTTGCGATTAAAAGCAAAACGAAAATAGGATGTCCTATTTCTGGATAAAATGTAAAATATTCTAAAAATGACTGTCATACGCGTCTAACGTAATAAATAAATAAATACGTTCATTTTTTTTGTTATCGAATTGCAAAAGAAAAAGTATATCAACGATATTTGGTTTTATTAAATAATACATGTTAACGCAACGAAAAAAAGTTTTATTGGTGGTATGGATAATGAAAATTAGTATAATTATTATCCTAAAGTTAAAAATAAAAGTTTAAGTTTTCTTTGTATTCTTGAAAAAGATTAAAAATCATATAATCGTGTTATATTAACGAAATTTATTATCAAAGTTTTAATGCATTGTCACGGAACTTGAAAAGTAGAATATAATTAATAATACCTGTTACGAGATTTAATTTAATTAATTAATGTAATAATTGTTATATTGACAAATATCGATATAACAAATTTATATCGTAAATGAAATGAATGATTAAAACATTGATCACACAAAAATCGATTAAAAAAAAAAAGAAGAAAAGAAATATATATAAAATATTCTTCTTCTTATCTTTCCACGAGATTAGGTGATCGTTAAATTATCGTGAAATTATTTGATATCATTTGGTAATCATTCGTATGATTATTGATTTTATGTTGACGAAGGTTTCATGTACACATAGTTTCGATCAAGTATGAAAATAGCGATAGCACACGAATAGCGAATGTAATCCTTCCCTGCTTCATTACTAAACTCGATATTGCAATTCGGTATTTTGTCAGCTTTGACAGTATTAAGCAGATTACTAAAATTTAAACAGTCTCCTACTCTAAGTGAATTTATTAAATTTAATCTTTTCTCGTAAAAAAAAAACACAATTATATATCAAATAATTATCTCTTAAAAATTTCTCATTAAACGAATAAAAAAAAAAAACCAATTCTTTTCTATACTCAATCGCCAAATTGAGAAACAAAGAATAATAATAATAATAATAATAATAAACAAATCTCGCAGGGGGGAAAATAATTATTTAAATATATTGTTCACAAATAATCTACTATTATAAATGTGAGTTAAAAAGTTATGAACGTTTACGTTGAAAAACATAAATGATCATTTGAATTGACGAACAAATTAGGCTACACATTTTTCACAACCCTTCTCCTCATCCCCTAAATCAAACGCGTAATTATTATTTCAAGAAATTTGTTTCAAAACTAATTGCAAGATTTATCTCTTAAATGAAGATTTGAAAAAGAGAAGATCAAGACATTTAAAAAAAGAGAGGGGTGGAGTGAGTGTGGGTGAAGTGAAAGAATAGAGGAAGTAAGAAAGATAAGGGATGAAAAGTGGGGTGTTAGGGGTGTTGGATTGTGGCGGTGATGAAGCTAAAGTTGAAGATAGTTGTTCGTTACGGTGGCAGACAAACTTGTTGTTGATTGAAGTCAACAAAGTGGTTTCTCTTTTTAGTTTCGAAGGAAGGAACACGAGTTCTACGGAAATTACAGTTGTGGTTTGAGAAACATCTCACAGCGTATCGGCAGGTGATCGTTGCATATAGTGTACTGATAAGTCTACATACACGTTAGTTCATTCACACAAATACATATATATATATATATAAGAAAACTAACCAACCAACATGTATGCATCAGATTATACATACACGTGCACATTTATACACACATAGATAGACAGATGCAGGCACACCAACGAATCAACTAAAATCAGACTCCTTGGAGTTTAGTGATACACGGAAAGACGTTTATCCTTGATATAATTTAAGTAAGTTACTCGTAAATCTTCTCAGCTGTTATCCAAATTCGTTCGCAAAACTCTAAATATATTATTTAGAAAGTTAGAATTATTTATAAATCGTTAATACAATCTTATTTAATTAATTTTCAGTTTTCTTTTTATTATTAGTATATTATCATGTTTTTATTCTATATATATATATATTGTAGTTTTGTTCTATACTAAATATTGTTTATCATTATCAATAAAAATATATTGTAGTATATAATTTTGAGCTGTTTATTTTAAAAATGGCCTAAGTCTATTTTAATATTTTTGTTTTTGTTGTTAACCGAAATAACATCTACAAATGAAAGTTGTAATTGTCATACAAAAATATTTTGTGAGAAAAATAAAAGAACGGACTTAGGTCACTATCAAAATAAATGTCTTCAAGATTACACTCAGTTCTATTTTTTTTTTTTTATTTTTTTTTTTAAAGATAAACCTATACATCTTTTTTTATATCGGAAAAACAATACCTCAGCTGCCATTTATTACGTTAATATTATTAATTCTTTCAACACTAGGATAATCTATAATATCAAACATTCACTAGAAAAATCTCATGATTATTTTTTAATAAATTTGTTAACGCGAATAATCGGTAAAGAAATGAAGAATAAAAAAATTCATTTTCGAAATATATATTG
>NW_014569764.1:84330-87401 GCF_001313835.1 Polistes canadensis | reverse complement strand
AATTCATTTTCGAAATATATATTGTGGTTCATTTGGTAGATTATTATTATTAATAACAATTGTTTAATTGTTTAAAAAAAAACAGAAAAGGAATCCATTCAATTCGTAATATCCTCGAATCGTTAAAATTATTAGACTATCATTATGATACACAAAAGAAATATCTTTGTTGTCGACACCAATAAATACTAACTAAGCCCTGTCACAGGGGGTAGGAAAATCCCTTCCACGCTCTAGTTCGTTCCGTACTTTCTCTCTCTTTCTCTCTCTGGCTACATAATTTCTCAGTAACATCGTGCGAATTTCAAAATAAGCTTTTCACTCGACAGTTGGAAAGAAGAAGGGTAGGGGGGCGGGAAATAATCGGTAAGAAAAATCAACGATATTGTTAGTTGTTTTCTTTTTTCTTTTTTTTTTCATAAAACCGCGACCAACGTTTATAACACTCGAATCATTTTTATTCGTTAAAATAAATGATCATTTGTTCTACCTTATATCCTGTTTCTATTTCTTATTGCAGTAGTATAAAGAAAAGTGAGGAAAGATAATCGTTACGTTTTGTTAGAAAGAAAAAGAGTAATGTGAAAGAAGGAAAGGTTAAGTTAGATGTTGGAAAGAATAGGTATACAAAAAATTAGGGTTGAAATGTCTAACATGTTCAAACTTTTCTTTCATAGTAACTGATCGTTAGATACTAAAAGGATCATATTAATTTAAGTGTTCAGTGAATTCTTGTTTAAACATTATTTATGATATACAACAATTTACTATTAAATTGAAGTTAACTAAAATAACATACTGATAATATAATTATGTTAAATTTTTCTTTTTCTTTTTTTTTTAATTTTGACATTGTCTACCAGATAATTCCCATTAAAATGAGATTTTCTCATATCTCATAGATAATCAATGGTAAGATGAACATGAACATTTTTTAAATTCATTCGTAATACCATAAGATTAAAATCTATATTTGAAAGATAGATTTATGTTCATTTTGATTAGAAAATAATTATCTAGTCTTAAAAGGATTTTCATTAAATAGAGAATTAACTTTATGTTCTATATCGATCAACTAAAGATTAGAACTACTGTCACGTATTATTACAGTAAAACGGATGATGCGTTTGTGCTCGGACAAATGGGATTAAATAATTTATTCGGTTTAACGCATAGGGTTGGGGGTATGCCAATGACGTAACAAAGTGAAGCTGAGTAAAGTTATGGTCTTGTTGTATGCGAGAGTGTAAACCCGATGCCTAGGACACACAGATCTGTTAATTCTGTTTAAACGGTTAATTGAACAACAACATAATTAAACAATTAATGGTAATCTTATTTGAACTAATCGAAAATATTCAAATTTTTATTATTTCTTTTTTTATGCAATGATTGATACCGAATTTAATCAAGAAAAAAGAACAGAAAAATAATTAAAAAATTTGAATTTATTTACAGTTGATTGGGGTATGCAGTGTAAATACCTAATGCTAACAGACGTATTGTTGAAACAATTTTATGATTTATTTAAAAATATGTGTGTTTCAATTAAACAAATAAATATTATAATAATATTAATAATAATAATAATAATAATAATGGATAATGTAAAATAATAAATGAACAATTAGATGCGTTTTAAATTTGATGAAAATGTACGGTTATATAATAACAGGCTCATATACGCAAGTACATACTGTGAAACCGAACGAACCAATCAGGTCTCCGAAGCTGAACGTCCACCACCAATGGCAACACCTTAGACTTTGGTATAAATAGATCCAACCGTTATTTCTTCTTCCATTCTTCCTTCGAATTTTGTCGAGAGGACGATTATTATTTCCTTTTTAAGTTAATTTCAATCGGTTTGGTGCAGAATAAAAAAAAAAAGAGAAACCAAAAAAAAGAAAAGAAAAGAAAGTTCAGCAACTTCAAATTTTCCATCGTGTGTTAAGAAGAAGATCAACATATTATATTTCAGATAGAAAAGAAATAGAAAAATTTCTAAATCATTGTATATGATTCAAACGTTCTCCCAAAAAACAATCATCAATTCGCAAAGAAAATATTTCACCGAAAGTTGTTGTTCAGGAGGTCACTGATTAGAGTGGTTAGAGTCCCAAATGATTTAGAACAAAACAACAACAACAACCAAATGTATGAAGCAAAAACAGAAAAAGTAATTTAAAAATTGCAACCTCGTGAAAAAGGGGCGTGTATCTCGTGTATCCGTGTATATATATGTGTGTGTGGGTGTATGTGAGTTGAAGTTACCACTCTCAATGCATTCCGATCGAATTTACACACGTGTATAAGCGCGCGTATGAATGTGTAAGAATAGGAGAGATTTCTAAAAGGATAATATCATCCATATCTCTCGAAATATCGAAGATACAATTTCGTACTTTTTTTTTTCTTTTCCTTTTCCCATTCCAAAAAAGAAAAAAATGGATGATATTGTACGCGAATTATGAGACAAATACTTTTTTAATGAATGATCTCGCGATGAATTTGATAAAGAAGATCACAATATGAAGTAGTATGAAAAGAATGAGTGAATGGTTGAATTGCGGGAGGGGGTGGGAATAATTATGGGGCGGGAAGAAAAATATAATGTAAAATATAATGATAAATATAATGATAAATATAATGAAAAATATATTGAAAAACGTATAACACGAATAGACACGATGAATGTTAAGAAAAAGATGTTTCAGTGTGTCGAGGGTTAAAGAAATACCTCAAAGACCTTGCCGTGGGCTTTCCGTAAGCGTTAACTTATCCCCATCGAGCGATCTCTAAATCCAGACGTGTTAATCAGCGGTTGAGGCTTCATCCTTAGAGATCGTCACGTTCAGAGTACTCGACGGGGGTGTGCCATGGAAGGAGAAGGAAAAGGAGTATATATATATATATCTTAAAAGAGAGAAAGAAAAAACAAAAACAATGAAATGTCAGTATTGTTGAGTAAACCAGAAATATCAAAAAAAAATAAAAAAAATAAAAAAATAAAGAAATTATAAAATCAAGAGAAGAAAATTACGAATGGAAATAAAATGAAATTAACAAAA
>NW_014569764.1:71923-84160 GCF_001313835.1 Polistes canadensis | reverse complement strand
TTGAACAATATTTAATTGTTGACGAGTATTTTGCGAAAGGTGATAATGAAATAGGACTATAGAGAATAACGTAGGGGGCTCAGGGGAGGGGGTGGGTGGAATGATTGGGCTGTTTTTATTTTTTTTTTTTTTTTTAGTGGTCAAAATCGAAGGACTTTCTCGATTCGTTAGGATGATGACTGAGGTCAAAATTTCACGGCCGATAAGTTAGAACGGTTGTGCTTAGTCGGATTTAGAACGCGACACGAATTCTCACTCACTCACTCTCTCTCTCTCTCTCTCTCTCGTTTCCTCGTTCTCTCGGTACGCGAGACGAGAGAGCACTGCGTAGTCCTCTGAAAGCAACCCCTGATTCGAAGCCGAGTCTCTCCCTCCTGTTCCTGGTCCACCGCCCTCCACCCTCATCTACCATCCCTGAACCCCTTCTCCCCACCAACCCTCTACGTCCCGCCCTTTCCTTTCTCTCTCATTTTCTAGCCTCCCTCCCTTCTTCCTCAAACCCTCTCTCTCTTTTTCTTTCTCTGTTTCTCTTTCTCTTTCACGCACGCTATTTCTTTCTTTCTTTTTCTTTTTCTTTTTCTCTCTTGTATTTTTGCTTGCTTGCTTGCTTGCTTGCTCTTTGCCACAGCATCCCTTGACTATCTATCCATCCCCCAACACTAACGTCATCGCTTTCTACCAACGCCATATTCTACACACACATACATACATACATACATACATACATACATATGGTACTCTCTATCTATCTATCTCTTTCTTTCTACGATAATTCCCAACGATGACACGACTCAGATATCATGGTAGTATCGGAAGTATCATCCAAAATCGACTAGACAATTGCTTCAATTTTTAAATTGTTTACAATTTTTGATGTATTATCTTTCATACTTTTTTCTTGAAATATCTCGAGAGTTATGGGAGAATTAGGATAATGGGGGCTGGAATTTTATTTTCAACGGATGGTTGGGAGTTTATTGGATTGTTGAATTTATTTGATAATAGGTTTTTGCGTTTTATGTTGAATTATTTCCGATTTGGGGGATCAAATTTGTTTAACTTCGTGTAGCTTAAAGGATTTGAGTTGGTTTATAATTTCTATTCTTTTTTTTTTTTTTGATTATTTAACAATTTAATTATTATATTTATTTTAATTCATTAATCAGTTTTTTTTTCTTAAAAAGAGAGAGAGAGTTTATTTTCTTTTCAACCATATTTTTCATACATTTTTATACTTTTATGAAACATTTTTATATCGCAAATTTTCTATATCTCGAGAAATTGATATATTTATCTTTTGAATTGAAGTAAAGAAAACATTTTTCGAATCAATGTTCAACAGAATAAAAAATTGATCCATTTGAATGTTTTTCAATATGAAATTTTATTTTATAAAATCTGTGATATATTGTCGTTTATCGAAATGAAGAAGAAGGAAGGAATACATTTATTTCGATGGTTCTGATATTTAATCATCGATAAAAACGATTCTTTTATTTAAGGAAGGATTTACAAGAATGAAATCACTTATTTCCTGATCGATCGTAAATTTTCTTTCATTGAATCTTGACGTATTTATTTTACCGATTGAGAGAAGAAAAAGAAGAAGAAGAAAAATAAGAAAAAAGAATAAGAATTTTTCGAATCAATGTTGGATATTAGAAAGAATCGATTTATTTCGATGCTTTCCGATCTTCAATTACGGATAATATGATTCTTTGCTTTAAGAAGGATTTAAAAAAAAAAAAAAAAGAAAAAAAGGGGGATGGATGATCGCTTTCGAATTGATCGTCAAATTGTTTTCTCTCTATCAAATTTCAATCCATTTTTGTCATTAAACAATTAAACGATTTTAAAACTTTTTAAATTAATTTCCGATATTTATACAAAAATGATCGATCTGTTTCAATATTTTTTATATTTGATCATTGATAAAACACCATTACAGATCAATTAATAAATTTCTTTTTACGAACATTTAATACTGTGATTTATATATTTTTATTCAATTTTTAGTATATTGAAATTTAACGGATTGATTTTTAATGACTGGTTTTTATGAAATCATAACTATCACATTTAATTGTTTAAAACGAGACAATCTGTTTTTTTTTTTTTTTCTTATTTTCCTTATGCACTTCTCCCATATTGAAATTTTTCTTTAAAATGGGAAACGTTCGTTAGAGTAGAAGAAAAAAATAAAGAAAAATTAATAAGCGTGAAATTGTTTAATGAAGTGTTAATTTCGAATGCCACACACACATATACATGTACTCGTCTAACCAAATATCATTGGTCCTTGTTGCATCCGTTGTATCGGCGTATTCGAGCGTGTTGGAACAACGAAATCCATTTAATAGAAGCCGATAGGGACATTTTGTGGGTAGAAAACGATCGTACCATCAATGTTATTACCTCTTACTTGATTACCTTTTTACAGAGGCATATAAGTTATGGTAAATTTCTTTTTTTAGGATCCTAGAACGTTCACGAATGATGATCCAACATTAAGAATGTTAATCAAATTTTTTTATATTGGTATATATACGAAGATTATTAGTTTCTTTATTTTCTTTCTTTTTCTTCTTTTCTAAAAAAAAAGAAGTTAGTTTTAATTATTAAAATTAATATATTTAAATATGCGTTCCTTTAGTCGCACGATGAATATCAAACCGATATTCGATTTCAACCAATGTGCATTCAATAATTTTCAATGGCTTTAATAATCATTAAGGCGATTAATTTTACGATTAATATGATATGGCAAGTGTTGTTGAATTGTTTTCGAACGTTTTATGGTGGTTTTTTCTTTTTTTTTTATTATTATTACGAATACCCATGGGGGGGGGGAAACAATAATCGAATGATTCGAAGTCAGTACTTTTGTTTAAAATAGGATATTATTGACCCCATTGACATAAAATAAAACGAGATATTCGATGTGTCCTAAAAATGTTGTTTCATTTGGCTCAAGTGTACAGTTACGTAAATTTAAAAACGGAACGAAATATTTGTCCTGTTAACACGTTAAATGCGGCGCCGATTTTGGTATAATTTTCGCTAAAGTGGCAAAAAGACGATTGCGCCAAGAGACAATCAGTAAGACCCACACCATCTAAACCAAAAGTTTACTGTCAGTCCCTGGGGACTGACGTGACCTGAACGGAAAGTTCAGTGTCAGTCCTCAGGGACTGACGTAGCACACTCAACTTGTTAAATATATACATATCATTTAATTGAGCTTAATAATTAATATCAATGAATAATAATATGATATAATATTGTTGATTAATAAATAAGTAGTTATATAAAGTATACAAAAATATGACATATTTCAAGTATATCATTGTAACACTGTTCATGGGTTAAACACACATAAATTATAATCGAATATCAGTTTGATTTTACGTATATCAAGAGATAGACATATTATTATAATTCTGATATAACTGAAATATTAAATTAATTTCTTCTTTTTTTTTTTTTTAAATTTATCCTATATTTAAAATATGATCTACGTACCTACGTTAATAAATAATCATTTGTAATAACATTTTGATTTTGTATATATATATATATCGAATTTATGAACATCCTATAAAACGAAAGTACTTAACATGTTCGCACAATAGACTATGGAGTCGTTGAATAAATCTGTAATGTCGTTTACTTGATGTAACTGAGTAGTCTATACGATCACACGCATACACGTACTAATAGTACATGTATATGTTTCAAGATTCCGCTCGATAAATTTTCCTCCTGTTACCTCTAAATAAACGTAAACGAATGTGAACTTTGATCTAGTTTATCACCTATGTAATTTGAAATCAACGGATCAGCGCTTTTGCGTTCCTATTGAAATACACAAACAGTAAAATATCATTTCCAATCTTTTCTTGCCCCATTCCATAAAAACCAAAAAAAAACACACACACACATACACACAAAACTCTTCATTCGGTATCCAAAATAACTTATCGTTAGATCTACAAAATACTTTTCTCATTTTGTTTAAATATAATTATTATTTTTCAAATTAAACATTTTGCAAATTCGCGCGAGTATTTTATAAAGAGAGAGAGAGAGAGAGAGAGAGAGAGAAAAAAAAAGTAACTTCATTTACCGAATATTGTGTATGCTACGTGAATTTTTCTAACACGCGGACCAAAAATATTCCACTCCTGCTATTCTTTTTCTCTTTCGTGATTGAGCAACGTTTGTTTTCGATGGATTCATGTTTTTTTTTCTTTTGGTTTTTGTTTTCTTTTTTTGAATAATTCACGAAATGACTCGTTCTATTTCTGCCTGTGTCATAAACTTTTCCGTTGCATCGAACAGAGAAACATAAAAAACAAAAAAAAGAACAAAAAATCGGAAGAATTGACAGTAATTGAACTGCATTTCCCATGATGTTATGTACAGATCAAATGTAAAATGTTTATATAATTATAAAACATTAATTACTTTCATTTCTTTTCTTTTTTTTTTTATTGAAATTTTTTAAATTCAATTTTTGTGTGTTTCGGGGATCGTAGAATATTTTTATTATTATTATTATTTTTTTTTATCATATTACAGTTTAAGAATGTAAACAAAAATTTGAGTTTTAAAATATGTTGGGAAAGGGGGGAGAAGGGAGGGTATATAATCGATATTTGAAATTATTTAAGAATACTTTTCGTACAAAGTGTATTCATTTTTGTCGGTGATGGAAAATATGGAGGAGGGGGAGGGAGGGGTGCGGGCTGCTGTATTGTCGGTATGTATTGAAATATTTTATTGGAGAATAAATATTTTTAATCGATTTAACTATTTCATTGCAGTATTCTGTACACGTAGTTACCTAACTTTCCTCGAGAATTATCATTCCACAACTTATATGACAATTCTATCGACGTTCATGAGTCGAATATTAATTCAAGTCTTAATATTTCTATATTTTACATTTTTTTGAAGTTTATTTTTTTATAATATTTTATTTTTTCGTATAAATTCAATCTCGTAATCTGTGTGCACGGTTTATATATTCTTCAAAACGTCATTAAAAATCATACGAAAGTATGATCAATCACATCTCAATAATCACTTTAATCTTTTTATCTTTATAATTTAAAAAAAAAAAACAACAAAAATATATATTTTATTTATAATAAAAATAAATATCAGTGTGGCAAAGAGATGGCGTTAAAGGTTTCGTTAAAAGTATTAACTTCGTATAAAAAAAAACAATCGTTCGTCATATTTAATTACGAACGAACGAATGAAAAAAAAACAAAAAAAAAAAAAATAAAAAATAATGAATATAATTTAATTACTACTACAACAAATTTAAACGAAAAATCTCTTTCTAAAATGTAAAATGTATTTCTCGAATCCACTACCATTTTATTATATACGAAAAAGAAGTAATGGGATGGCGAAGGAGGGTTGGATGAATGTGACTAGGGGGAGGGGGAAGGGGGAGGGGGATAGAAGGAGTTAGATGTGATGAACGAGGTTTCTGATTGATCTAAAAATTGATCTATCAATGTCAGGAAGGATATCGTTTAACAGAAATCACATAGGAAAAATTCCTGAACACTTTTCACGAAGTCAACGAACGAGAGATCCTTTTATTTAGATTGCTTTCTTAAATTCTTACTAAAAGTTATGAGAGATTCGAGAAAGAGAGAGAGAGAGAGAGAGAGAGAGGATGAGTTTAAAATAAAAAAAAAATATATATATATAAAAAAATAAAAAGATACAAAGGAAGAAAAAAAGAAAGAAATAAAAGAAGAGATCGTAAAATTATGGGGAGGGGGGAAAAAAAAACAAAAATTAAGAATTGATAAAAGAAATAATAATAAGAATACAAAAAAAAGGCTTTCGTATTGTATTTTGAAAGATCGATTTTAATTTAAAAAAAAAAAAAAAAAATAAAAATAAAAATAAAAAATAGAAGAATGAATTAATTGGAGTGTTTTATGGAGGATTGTTTACGGTTTGTTTTCTCATTTACTTACATTAGACCAAAAGAAAATTCATTCGTGCTTTCTGACGTGAATTCAATCGTACAGAGGGGTAGGAGAATGAGAAAGGATGAAAATGGTGGTAAGAGCCAAGGGAGGGAGAGGGCTAGGGGGAGGGGGATGAGGAAGGAAGAGAAAATGTTCGAGTTTGTTAGTTCGGATAGCACTAACTCACGTTCGTGTTTTTCCAGTCGCGATAAAATGGAATTTCTATTATTTTACTTTATCCTTATTGTTCTTGAATTCTCTCAACGAAAATTGTTGAACGAAAAGAGAAGAATAAGTACCGGACACCAAAATTCGCAGTGTGTGTAGTATAATAGTAGTGACGACATATGGTGGTGGTGGTTTTCTCTTCATCTGTTTTACATTGAAAAATTCTATGCATGTTAAACGGGAGATCTAAAGGTGTCTTTTTTTTTTTTTCTTTTTTTTATTTCTTTTTTCTCTCGACTTCCTAATTTTTTTCGCATATTTTTCGTCCACGAGCTTTATCGTTTGTCGGGAGTACATTTATTATTATCAATCATTAAATTTGACGACAATATGCGAAAGAGAGAGAGAGAGAGAGAGAATTAATTAATGCTCGAATTTGAACGATTATTAAAGGACAATTCACGATATTTTACGAGACTTTGTACGTTTGAAAAAAGAGCGAGATAAAAAACAAGTTCAAACAAAATTTGTCGTACGGAATATTTATATATATGTTTAGAAAAACTCTTAAAAGTAAATTACGTCAATTAGAGAATTAAAAAGTTGTGATGGTAAAAATTACGATATTTTTCTTATATAAAAAAAGTAAAAGCAAAAATTTATAAAACTGAAACTAAAGAAAAAAAAACCTACTTCACACGAATGGGCGCACCCTAGCAATTAGAGTTAGTAGATCAATGGAAAGGTTTTTTTTACAACAACGAAAATTGGCAAAGAGCAAAATTGGCATTGGTTTTGAGAGATGAAGAAGAAAACTTGGAAACGAAAACAAAAAAAAAAAAAAAAAGAAAAAAAAAGTTTAGTAAAGTATGTAAGATTTCAGGATATCTTTTTGAACATGGAAGAATTCTTTCGTAAGACATCAAAACGCTGATAAAGGTAACGATAACCTTCTGTCGGCTAGATAAAATAAAATTGATGTTACACATCCTCTTCTAGCAACCAATCCTCTTCCAATCCTCTTCAACCTTCCAATTCCCCCTTCTTACCTCCCACAACTGGTTCACCTTAAATCTTTTTCCATCTTTTTTTGAACATCGATATCGTTTCTTCTCTAGCGACAACCTTTTTCGTCGGCACGTTTGCACGCATGCCAACCAACACGTTGTTCTGGTTGGCCTGAAGCTGTATAAAAGATTCATTGCTTTCCGATAGGCAGGAAAATGTACCACCTGGGGTATCATCGATCGAGATATCGATCCTAGTAATACTACCACACTTCCTGTGATTTACTGCAGTAGTCTTTTCCAAAGCCCTTTTGTTTCATTCCCAACCAAATTCTTTATCAAATTCTCTTTTTTTTTTCCCCTCCCTCTACTTTTTGTTGTTATAATTATGCAAAGGGGGGGGGGGAGGTCATTGTTCGCGGATTATCCGAAACTAACACGCGAAATATAAATGAAATGATAAAAGAAAATTTGATTTTTAATGACATATTTTTATTGGTTGATTTTACTAACTATCTAAGACTGCGGGTTTGTTTGATGTTATTGTTATTAAAAATGAAAGAAAAATATTTGCAAACATTTATTAACACTTTGAAGATTTGTAGAATATTATCGAATAATTTATATATTTTGTTATTTAGATTTTTAATTTAATAATAAACATAGTTATTCTCAAGCATGACATTAATAAAAAAGGAGTTAATATGAAAAATTCTAACCTCTATATAAAAAATTTATTAAAAATATAAATAAATATGTATCGTAGGGAAATTGGACATTAAAAAGAACTAGAACTTAGTTTTGATCAAATTGAACGTTTCGTCCCTTTATTGGGACTTCTTCAGCAACTCAATCTCTAACGTTCAGCGTCTTTTTCATTTGAGCAGACATACATTCTTGTAATATTCGAAAAACTAAACATCTAAACTTCGTTATATCCTAATCCGTTATATTTAAACATTTAAACAAAACTATTATATATTTAAAAATATTAGCTTGTTTGTAAATCTATTTCAAGACTTATTTGCAAAATGTATTACTATTATTTTCAAATTGTTTCTTTAGTTTTCTTTAGAAGGGGGAAACAAAATGATACGTTTAAATTGAACATTTTAGAACAAATTCGCGAAAAATAGAAGGAGGAGGAGGTGGAGGAGGAGGAGGAGAAGGGGTATAAAGTACCAAATGTATTTTCCTTAAATAACTTTTATATACTAGTAGAGTTCCTTGTGTGAAACATCTTTGGTGTTCGATTCATTTTATACTTTTCCGAATGTAAGAATAAAACTCGTAGAGGAGTTTTCTAGTTGAAAGAAAAGGAAAGAAGAGGAGGAGAAGGAGGAGGGGGAGGAGGAGAGAAGCGTACACTTGGATTCTGTTTTCTTAACCGATAAAACAACATCGATCCTTACTGCGGTGTGCCAACGTCCATTCCATTAGATATCTCGTTGGTTTTTGCGTTTGTTCGAATCCCCAGTAGTCGGCGGACACCACCACCACCACCACACATTCGAAAAGTTTCTTTCAAAATGATTCTTGAGAACAAGAATAGAGATAGGAAAATAGGAAAAGGTGGAAAAATAAAAAAAAAGAAATTATTGTGAAAAAAAAGTGAAAGAGAGAGAGAGAGAAAGCAGAAGAGATCGTGTCAAAAGTTCAACAGATTTCCACTGGATGAAAAATGTCAGACCCTCGTGGGAGATCTTAACTCATCTTCGATCTTGCTGACTCTCTCTAACATATCGAAATCATTTCCTTCTTTATTTTTCTTCGAATCAGGGATAGTTTATTTCATTCTTTTTCTTTTTCCAGTTTCTTTTTACTTACTACTTGCTAATAATTAATATTTTATTTCTATCTACATTGCATTATATACATATTTCAATTTAAAGATATCATTTTGCGTTTCTCATTGTCAATTATTTTCTACAGAAAATTAATTTTTCTATATTTAATGCTATTATTATTATTATAATTATTTTAATATACCATAACATAATTAATTCAACGATTAATTATAGGAATAGTTAAAAATTTGTATTAAGAAAAAAAAACGATTGAACTTTTAATCGAATAATAATGTTTCAATCGAAACTCTCTATCGAAAGGCGTCGTCTCTGTTCGACACTTTCGTTAAAAATAAGTGTTCAAACAATTAAAGTATGAGAAAGATTGAATTTTATCAAATACGAACAATAATGATCGATAAAGAAAGATGGAAAAAAAAAGTAGAAATTCAATTAAATCGATGGTAGAAAATAAGCCGATCATTCGATTAACTTAATTTACGCTTAATAAAATAATCGAAATGAAAATGCATTGTTGGTATCGAATCATTTATCAAGTTTGATTTCTCTTTTCTTTTCTAAGAAATTATATTTACAAAATTATATATATACTCTATACAAAATATCATTGACGAATATCGTGACATTTATTCTTACACTTGTTTTTCCAACGTGTAGCACAAATATGATAAACGAGTAAGAAAAAAAGTGTGGGGAGAGGGGAGGGAGGGGGGGGCTGGTAGGAGAAAAGAAAATAACAATTTATTCGAAAAGTTCGATTCCGATCGATCGAAGAACAAACATCGAAAAGAGAGAAATAGTCGACGAGGGTTGCAGGTTCGAAGTTATCGAATATTTTATAAGCGTTCTAACGATTCTTTCACTGGAGACAGAATGTGGAGAGAAAGAGAGAAAGAGAGAGAGAAATAAAAGAGACCTCTGGAAAAACATTAGTCATGACAGGAACGTGGTGAATTCAGGGAATTCAAAGAACGTGTAGAACAACGTACGAATTTAGATGTAAAAGGAGGAAGGGGGGTGGGGAGGGCTAACAACGATTGGGACAAACCAACAGAGAGAGAGAGAGAGAGAGAGAGAGAGAGAGAGAGAGAGAGAGAGAGAAATGATTTTTTTTTTTTTCTTTTTTGGAGGAGTTTACTACATCGAATCTTTCAAATATTTTCCACCCTAACTCTGTAGTATGATATCCTTTTTTTTTTCTTCCTCTTACAACGGACTTATGCAAATTTACTTACGCAAAGTACAATGTGTATCGTGTAACTCAATACCACCAAGGGTAAAACTTGCTTGTTTAAACCGAGTTTGCGCAAAGAAAATTCTTCCTTTCGCGTTGCTTTCAAGAAACGGATGCCACGTTTATCTTCCTGCCATGAGTAACAGAAAAAAAAAATAAACAAGAAACAAGAAAGATAGAAAAAAGAAAACAACAAATTCGACCTCTTACCCGAGGGATCTCTTAAAATGGCTTATCGTGTTGCGACTATAAAAAAAGAAAAAAATGAGAGAAGATCGAGAGAGACGATCGAAAAATTTCTCTTAGAAAATTCGATTGGAAACCCTATTTCTTTGTTGACCGTCTCTTTTCAATGGGGAGGGCAGGGGGATTGATTACTTTAAATCAAGTTAAAAGTTAAATGTTTGATAGATAAATAAATGTTTATTTCTTTTTTTTGCAAATACAAAATGTGGACGTAACTTATTTGTGAATTATATATTTTTTACATGGGATAAAAATATAATTAAAAAAAGAAAACGACGAAAGTTACGTACATTTGTCGAACGTATTCTATGATTTTTTTAAATAAATAATTAAACATTTTAATAAAAGGTTATACGTTTGTTCGTATATACGATATTATATTCAATTAAAATTTCATTTCTCGTTTGGTGAATTAGAATTTTTGTTGTTTTTTTTTTATTGTGCTTTATATTTTCATAAGGTTTCGTATGTTTAAGGGAATTATTTTTTTATTCCTTTTTTTTACTTTCTTTTACTTTCTTTTATTTTTCTTTTCTTTTTCTATGATAGCAACGCGTACTTGTTATGTAGAGAGAAATAAGATTCTCACGTAAATGGACGAAATTCGTTGCATAGGAGGAGGACTAGTTCTGCACCTGGTACTATCCTCTCTTGAGTTTAATCACGTTTAATTAATCCGTGACGATCGTCTTCTCTTGAGACATATCTATCTTCTCGAATAAGACGATTTAACGAGCTGATTGTCGAGCAATTCTCATATCCAATTCACACATACGTACACGTTAATAGCACCACCCATTAAAATTTCCATCTAACCAAATTTTCTATTAATTTTTACAAGATTTTTACACTATTTAACGATAACTCAATTTTTTTCATGTTAATTAAAATATATATATATATTACATTACAAAATATATATATTACATATTATAAACATGAAAATATGTATATATTAAGAATGAAAATGATGATATATATTATTTTTTAAAAAGTGAATAGTTTCATTTTCAATTTAGTTTTCTTTAAATAGGTGCTTATATGTTTTTAAATTATTGTATATAAAAAAAAGAGCAATTTTTGTGTGCAATGTTATGCCAATTATTATATAATAATATTATTTATTATTGGATTATAGTAACAGCAATTTATATTTTGAAAATATTTAGAACCTTAAAAAGATGAAGTAAAAAATAAATATAATGGTTTATTGAAATTAAGAAATATTAACATTTAAGTAATTGAATATGAAAATTGCAAGATTACTACTATGGGGTCTTGCTATACGAGGGTTTGATCGATTAACAAAAGTTCTGTTTAAAATTAGGAATACTTCTCGATATATTTACCAAAAAACGTGTTAAAATCGCATAGCAAATTTAGGATCATAAAGTGTTGAAAATTCAAGCGAATATCAGGTGGTACACTTTCAAAAGTGAACAATTTCAAAAGTTTCCATATAGTACAATATGTATGAAGTTTTTCCCAAGTAGAATGTTGGTATGATTCGAACGAAATTGTGTTTAGTTTACAAAGAGAAAAAAATAAATAAAAAAGAAAAAAAAAAAAGAAATTAATCGAGTTTGTTCGTTCGTTCGTTCGTTCGTTTTTTTTTTCCTCCTACGCCTACGAATCTTCACGAGAATAAAAGCAACACGGGATTAATTAATTTCCCGCTTTTTGCTTCGCCAGAGTTCTGAGAGGGTGGTGGGAGGGGCGGGGGGAAGAAAGGAAATCGACTTCTTCATTTTTAATTTTTTTATTCTTTTTCTTAC
>NW_014569764.1:68412-71908 GCF_001313835.1 Polistes canadensis | reverse complement strand
CCCCCGCCCCTCGCCTCCTCCCACACCAACACTTTTTTTTAATTTTTTATTCAAACCAATACTCGAATGTTTATTTTCGTAACAAAAGGTACGTAATCATTAAATTAAATTATTTAATCTTCCGCGTAAAATGTCATGAAACTTTCATGCGTCACAAACAATTAAAATTGTTTTCTTTTTCTTTTACTGATTTTAATTACATATTTTTATGAATTAGTAATCTATCAAAGAAAAATTCTAACAATAAATTGTATTATTCATATTTTAAAAAGTTGCTTACGTAAATTGCTAAATATTATTTGTTGTGTTAGATATATGCATAAGAAATAGTAGAAACGTTTCTTCGGGATGAAGGAAGTGGAGAAATAACTTTTCCTCGTAGGTGTGTCGAAACTACGAGAGGATTGCAAAAGTTTTGCGAAATCAAGAAGAGAGGAGCTATTTTCTTAGAAGTGAACGATATACTTGTGTTACGGGATATAAACTTTCAGCGAGCTTTTGTGAAATATCACTACGTGAAATCGCATTTCGCGTCAAGATATTTAATTCGAACAATTTTACATATATATATATGTTTGTATAATGAAAATTATATAAATATAATATTTACATATTTTATATATTATATTATAATATTATATACGTGTGTTGCACGTGGAATTATTAAAACTATTACGTTATTCGAAAATTAATATTTTCGTTTTCAATATTTTATTTAATCTAAAGTAATTATAATCTAATAATAATAGTAATAATATTAGTATTATATAACTATATTATTAGTAGCGATATATTAGTGTAAAAGTACACATGCAGTTATTATAAATTGTTATTACATTTTATTACGCGTATTACTACTACATTAATAATTATTCATTTAATAAATATTGTAGATAAGATATTTATTTTTTTTAATTACATTCCTAATACATTTATACATAAATTAATAATTATATCATTGCCCTTGATTATTAGAATATAATCTATGATATATAATATAAAAGAATTCAATTCACACAAAAAAATAGTTCGAAATTCGTGAATATCCGTGGAAAAAAGGAAAAAAAAAAAAAAAGAAACTAAATTTTTCCCTAAAAGTAAATGATTTTTCTTTGAATTAAAACTACTTCAACGAATCTCGCAAGTTCGTTTAATTCCATTTTAAACTTCTCTTAAACGTGTAATTCGTTGAAACGAGTATCTAAAAGAAAATCGTCATGAAAGTTTAATAAAATATCGCAGCGAGTGAAGAAAAGTTTTGAATAATGGAAAATAATTAACTCATCGCGATCTAGAATAATTTATATTTTCATTAAAGTTGTTATATTATACCACAACAGTTGTGTAAAATGTGCAATTATATACATTTACCCTTACTTATAAATATATGAACTAATATATATATATATATTAAATTTTCCGTACAACCAAATTAGCCACACATGCATACATACATACATATATACATATATCAATAAAATAATAATATATGAATAAAACAAAATACAATATATACGCGTACGTTTAAATGGCAGATGTACTTTGTAATATTCGGTTAGTTTAGAACCATGAGAAACGTTTAGAATTTAAATGGAATTAAGTAAGAAAATGTTTCGAACTGATTTTAAAGTGGAACGCTCGTTTCCTAAGCTGTAGCTTTAGCAATGTTCAACTTTCACGAATAGTTTCTGTTGAAGGGGCTCCTTATGCTTTTTCTGAACTTAACCGAGAGATCTTTTTGGTTACATCGTAAACGACACGACGACCTACCTATTCCTCCTCCTCCTCCTCCACCTCCTCCCCCTTCTTTTTCGTGGATTATACTAGACAGAACTAATGTTTAGTCGAGCTTTAGTCTTGGGATTACATTGCGTAGAAAAAGCCAGAAGAAGAGCTTTCAGAATCTTATCGATCCTGTTTTAACTACGAAAGATACGATCCCATGAGAAATCTCTAATTTATGGAGAGGGGAAAAAAAAACACTCACACAAAAACACACATACATACGGGACACACATACGTGTGTAACCATTTATATTTATACGGTTTGTGAACACATACGTACGTGCTAGGATTATTTTCGTTAGGCTACCTCGATAAACTCTAGTTCGAGAACCTAACCGAATAGATATTTTCTTATCAAGAATAGTCGTTCCATTTAATACCTGATGTTACCGTAAGAGTATCTAATACTGATAAAAATATTGATCTCTTCGGAAATGATACTATCAACGATACGAACCCCGATTTTGTTTGTTGTTTTTCTTTTGTTTCCTCTCCCTCCCCCTACTCTTTTAATATTGTTGCGTCAATATTTGTATATTTTTTTTATATATGTTACCGTCAAAGCCGGAAATCAATCATTGTTAGTAATTCCTCGACATATCTGTGAATGCAAAGAGCCTTCAGACGAAGTCAGGAATTGAAAAATTCTTCCAGTTTTTCCTAGGCATCGAATATAATACTTTGATATTCTATAGAATATCAAATTACTATTTAAACAACGTTGACAAGAATACATCCTCGGGACAGGCACACACAGCACTACGCATCCATTTCAAAGAAATATTAGAGATTGCAATGCTGTAAATTGTGCGTCTTTGCAATTTCTTTGAAAAGTTTTGATCAATATTTTTTATACTAAAAGTGAATAGATTTTAATGAAACTTACATTAAATTAAAGTACACTCTTTTGTCTACGTGTAGAATACCATATCGAGTTATAAATTTAGCATGTAAAGTTCAGGAAATGTCTGTGAATCCAATGGTGTATATTGTGCATCTTTGCAATTTTTTTGAAAAGTTTTGGTAAATATTTTTTATACTAAAAGTTAATAAATTTTAATGAAACTTATATTAAATTAAAGTACACTCTTTTGTCTACGCGTAGAACACCATATCGAGTTATAAATCGATTTGCAAAGGTTTAGAAAATGTCAGAGAATGCAATGCTGTAAATTTTTCCTACTTTGCCATTTCTTTGAAAAGTTTCAGCAAATATTTTTTATACTTTTAGCATATGGATTTTAATGATTTTTATATTAAATTAAAGTGCACACTTTTAGCTACGCGTAGAGTACCTTTTCAAGTTATAAATCAATTTGCAAAGGTTCATAACATGGCAAAGAAAAATTAGCGGATTAGGCATTGTGAACAATGCTTTAAACCAGGCATTGTTAACATTACCGGCCTAGGTTCCAAACCTCCCTCGGCAATGTTAACAATGCCTGGCGTTAGGCAATGTGAACAATGCCTAATCCGTGAACTTTTCTTTGCCATTTTATGAACCTTTGCAGATTGATTTATAACTCAAATTTGTATTCTACGTGTAGGCAAAAGAGTGCACTTTAATTTAATATAAAAATCATTAAAATTCGCTTGCTCTGAGTTTAAAAAATATTTGACGAAACTTTTCAAAGAAATGGCAAAGTAGGAAAAATTTGCAGCATTGCATTCTCTGACATTTTTTTAAGTTTACATGTTAAATTTATAACTC
>NW_014569764.1:65054-67496 GCF_001313835.1 Polistes canadensis | reverse complement strand
AATAATTCTGGAGGTTTAATAAAATGAAAAAAAAAAAAAAAAAAAAGAAAAGAAAAAAGTCATTTACTCGTTAAAAATCTATGCAAAACGTGATCAATAATTTTTCTCCGATAATAGACGAAATAATATACACTGTATATAATATAATTCGTTAGAGAAAAGAAACATTATATTAAGCAACCCAATGTTCTAACAAACAAACAAACAAAAAAAATACTATTTCCTTGGACAAATTTGAAAAAGATGACATTTCATTTTCTCAAAAATCCTGTATTGGTCACATTCGATGTGATGATATATGAGTTCAAAGGTTTAGAAGCTTCTTCCAATAAGTTGAAATCGAGTATAACACACGAGAGGAAAGAAACGAAGATAGGAAACAGCTTTAGTTGGCAGATTTTCTAAAGGATGCTAGCATTTTCGTAGGAAGAGATGGTGGTAGTAGGAGTTTTAGAGTTTGGTTAGGAAGAAGGACCTCTGTGGAATGGAATTCGGATACGATTAGGGGTTGAATCGTTAGTCGTTGGGAAAATGGTGGTTACGCACAAGAGATAGAACTCGCGAGTGGCATTTAACTGACAATTGTGTTTACGTAGAGGAAAGTAGCCTCTCAAAGAGAATCCAAGCACAACCCACTAACTTTCCTCTAAGAGTCGAGAAAGCTTCTACCACCACTCGCTATATTTCCTCGTTAGTAGAAAGGCAATGACGTTAAAACGACACTGGTCCCTGTAATGTGATCTTTTTCTCTCTCTCTCTCTCTCTCGAAAGATCAAAGACTTCCAACGTACGAATATTTACCTGTACCTTCTATCAACTCCTTCTATCAACTGCACTCGTACACAATTTTCTTCTCTCTCTCTGTCTATCTGTCTGTTTGTTTGTCTGCCTTTTCTTCATTTCTTTTTGACTTCTTTCTTTACTTCTCAATTTTTTCTTCTCTCATTCTTTATTTTTTTTTTCCTTCTTCTCTCTGTCTCTCTTTTTTTATTTTTTCTTCATTTTTTCTTGACTTCTTTCTTTACTCCCACAATGTTTGTTTTCTTATTCTTAATATTTTTCTCCCTTTTCCATCCATCTTTACCTTTTCTTTTACCTTCTTTATTAATCTTTCTCTTTCTTCTTCTTTAATATATAGTTCTTTTTTTTTTATTTGTCTATCTCGTAATCTTCTCTCTCTCTTTCTTTCTCTACCTGCTTCTTTATTAATTTTCCTTTTGTATCATATTTCTCTCTCTTTCTTTCTTTTCGTTTTTTTTTCTTTATTAGCCTTTTATTTTTAATATTATATTCACGAGATATGTAGATAAATCTATTTATAGTATTGCTACCAAAAAAAAGAAAAAGAAATAATATTAAATGCAAAATTTTTCTTCTGTATTTTAAAATAAGACTCTGCCACATTTTGACGAATCGTTGTTATTCGTATGTATACGGATTTACAATTGAAATTGAATTCAAACACATTGTTGCATTCTGACCAAACGAAATTTTGTTTTCTCACTTGTTTTATTTTTTTTTTTTTATTTTCTTACTTATTGTTAGTTTTACTTTTTCCATTTACCTTTTATTTTTGTTTTTTTTTAGAACTACTACCTTTTTAAAATCCTACTTCATTGGGGTTCCTATTAAAATCTTCTTATAGAGTTTCCAGATCACTGAGAGAACTTGGCTTCTAAAGTAAATACTTCACGGAATATTTACTTTCTTCACTGAAATTCAATAAAAGGGTTTCGCATTAGTCAGATGAGGACGAAAACTGGATTACTTTCGATAAAGTTCTATGTGTGCGGGGGGGGGGGTAAGATTATTTATTCGATTAGATTTTCCAAAAGTATTGTTAAAGTTTTATATAATTTTTTCTTTTAAATTGTGTTATTACTCTGTATAATAACATTTTTTGTTTGTGACATAAAAACTCTTTATCAAAAATTTCAACCAATTCAAATTACAATCCGAATTTTAACGACTCTCTTATTTATTTTAAATTTCCAACATTTTTTTACACACACACACACATACGTATATATTTTTCCCCATTATTTGTCTCTTTTTCTAAACTTCAAAACATTGCGTATATAATTTTTGTAAATCTAGAACTTCTTTTTTGTTATTTGTCGAAAATAAAATCATTCTTAAAAAGAAAAAACAAAGAAGAGAGAGAGAAGAAAAAATGAAGTAGTTTAAGGTTTAATTTAACCGAAGTTTCATTTACATCAGAGGTATTTTATTGGTTAGTCATAAAAGCTAATCAAGCGAGAATATGACTAGGTTGGAAAAGTTTAGACTAAAGTGAGTGTCGTAAAACAACAGCTGTGTCGGTGTCTCTGTTACTGAACTTGCAAATGCCAGTTTCTTACCAGTCAAGTTTCTTAAGCTTTACTTGCTAATCGCTAAGTTAACTTTGTCTCTTCTAACCGGTTAGCTGTAGAAAAAAAAAAA
>NW_014569764.1:60932-63884 GCF_001313835.1 Polistes canadensis | reverse complement strand
TGTTTTTTTTTTTTTTCTTATATTTATTTTCTTTCTTTCTTTCGGCTTATATCATAATTATCTTTCGGATTATGCACGAATAAAAAAGATTTATGCTGGGAGATTCGATGAAACGTTTACTTTCGGTACAGGTTTTTGATTTGTTGGAAATAATTTCTTCCTTTTTTTTTCGTATTTCTTAAATCAAGTTTTTCTTAAACGCAGATAAATGTAATTAAAACTTTCTAATGGCATAAAATATATTTATATCTTTATGATAAACGTCAATGATTTTTTTTTCCAATAGAGGAAACTCTTTCCGATTCAAAAATAATACACATTTGTACACGATAATAATGATCTTTTGTTTAATGGAGAAATTTTTCTAAGCATAAAAAAAAAAGAAAAAGAAAAATCAAATCTCTTATCCACTTTCATGAAAAAAAAAAAAAAAAGAAAAATATAAGAAATTAATTAATAATTGAAAGTGGATCGATTAAGAGTTCATTTACTTTAGAAATTCGGTGTCTCTCCGAGCTTTACTTGGCAAATATTAAAAGAGTACATATCCCCTCGTGATCGAATATTCTATCAGATAATTGTATCACCTTAAAAGATATTAAATTAAATGTTTGACATTGTCAATAGAAGTGTTAAAAAAAGAAAAAGAAAAAACGTACTCGCGAGCGAGATATTAACTAATTTTCTTTTTGTTTTGTTTTGATTATAATCCTGTGTAATACTTACTCACCACCATCATTATTGACCCGTCCTTCCATCCAACCCTTATTCTTGATATTTTTTGATCGGTAAGGATCACGGAAAATAGTTTAACGATAGTACCTACACCTTTAATTGTCTGACCAACTTTCATTTTTCATTCTTTCATTCTTTTATCATTTCCTGTTTCAAAAAGATAATAGGAAAAGTGGAAGTAGTAGTTTTCAGTTGAATAAATTGGAAAGAGTAATATAAAATATGTCGGCCGTAAAGGCAATGAAAAATTTTTAACGGAAGAGGAGGAGGAGGAGGAGGAGAAGGAGGACCGTTAAAGTGAGTCAAAGATTTTTCAACTCGAAAAAAAAGATTGATTGAACGAGTTATTGAGAGAAAAGAATGAGATGGCAAGGAGTGATTGAAGAATTGGGGAGGTGGGGGAGAGAAGGGAGAAAGAGAAGACTATAGAAAATGCTTTACACGCATAAATCTTATCGAACCACTCCACCCCGATGTCATTGTATTCGTGAATCTACGAAAAAAAAAGAAAAAAAAAAAGGGGGAAGAAAAAAACAAATAATAATGAGAAAAGAATGAATATGCAAAGAGGAAGAATGCAAATTTTAGTAAAGTGGATTATTGTTTAAATTATGTACATTGTCGTAGATACTGATCTATCAAATTTTCTTTCGAAATAATTCATTTACTTATGTTAAATAATTGTAATATTATACGTATGTATATTTAGAAAAAGAAAGAAAAAAAGAAAATAAAATAAAAGTAAATATTTTGATAACGATCAATAATTATAATTATATAAACTATGTTATATTTGATATATACGTGAAATCAATTAATATTCGATTGCCACTCGAGGGCAACAACTTCCTCCTCCTCCTCGTGGGATACTTGACGTTGAATTGAGAGAACGAATTCACGAAATTCGTGTCATTGGCCAGAGGTAGGTAGCTGTGTGGGTGTTCTATCGTTTTATTCTTTTCCTTTTTCTTTTCTTTTTAACGCCTGGTAGTGTGCACGGAAAAAGATCGAGAGTGAGAGAGAGAGAAAGAAAGAAAGGAAGAAAGAAAGAAAGAAAGAAAGAAAGAAAGAAAAAGAATGAGAGAAATTAAGAGAGAAAGAAAGTTCGAGTAGTAGGTGTAAGGGATAAAGTAAGAAAGAAAGAGACAGAAACAGGAGCAGAGAGAAAAAGAAAAATGATTAAAAGTAAGAAAGAAAGATAGAAAGAAAAGTTGTGAGAGGGAAGAAGATGAACGAGAAAGAGAAAGAGAAAAAATATGTAGAGTGAGAAAGAGATAAAAAGTGGATGAGAAAGATAGAAAGAGATAGGATACAATGTTAGAGAGAAAAGGAGATAGATGGTGGATGAGAAAGATAGAAAGAGATAGATACAATGTTAGAGAGAGAAGAAAATAGGTAGATATAGAACGAGAGAAGGAGATGAATGGAGGGTGAGAGAGAGAAGATAGATAAAAGTAGAAAGAGAGAGAGAGAGAGAGAGAAAGAAAAAAAAAAAGATAGAATGGAAGATTGAGAGAAGTGGCCCGGAGTGTCGCTGCGAACCGAGGCGAACACCTTGAAGGTAGAATTTTCTTTCGCGTATCAACCCTTTTCAGAGTCATCGACCTTACGATTATTTTCTTGCAAGGTGGTACGTTCAATAGCCAAAAGGACGGTCGGTCCTCTCTCTCCCTCTCTCTCTTTCTCTCCTCACTTCTTTCCCTCTTCCTTCTCCTCCTTTGAATGTCCGTGTCCCGCTAACGATGGGAGTTACAGTAGGGTGCCGTTCTTCGTGTTACGCTCGTTAAATTTTTGCAGGTGCTTGTACTCTCCAGTCTCGGGCTCATCGGGTTCTTGCACCACCTGATGATGATATATATATTCTACTTACCTACGTAAAATATGATTTTTTTTTTATTTTATTTTATTTTATTTTATTTGATGAATAATATTAAACCAAAGGAAAAATAAAAACGCAGTGGTACTCGTCATTAACGCAGAGAGAGAAAGAGAGAGAGAGAGAGAGATTATTTCTTTCCTTTCAGTAAAGATCTTCTTTATTTATCGACAATGAATACTTTTAATTTCGTCTTTATTTCAAGTCTCATGCCAGACTCATCTCCCAGTTTAAGAGACTCACAATTTAACTTTGAAAACTGTCGGTCTTCTATTTTATATTTATTTGCTTTTATTTTCTTCTTTTTTTATTTTTTTTTTTTTTTTTTTTTTTTTTTTTTT
>NW_014569764.1:55285-60097 GCF_001313835.1 Polistes canadensis | reverse complement strand
TTTTTTTTTTTTTTTTCCAAAATACATTTAAGTGCTTCGACGTTTTTGAAACGCATGAAAAAAAAGAAAAAGCACGTCGAAAAAAAATCAAAAAATTATCAGATTTTATTATAAATAATTTCACATGTGTATCTTTGACTTTTTCTTGTCAAGATATCTTAATAGATTCTTCATTAAAATCATAAGATGATATTTTGAGTTCTTTCTATCTTTTATTGGCAATTAAAAATCTTCCTAAAAGGAACACTTTAAATTGAATAGAGAGAAAGAGAGAGAAAGAGAGAGAGAGAGAGAGAGAGAGAGATGCCTTAAGTATTTGAACATAAACGTGCTTTGCAGAAAGCAGTTTCGCATGTGCCACGTAAATTCCAAATCGATATCGAGTGTTCCTGATATCGATTTCTACTTTAACTGCCACCGACGTATATTCAAGTAGGATACTCAACGAATGTTTAAACCATCCAAACATTATTGGCATATTTTATAAACGTTTAAAGTATACTTCTTCATTTGCAACAAGTATTTCTCGCATAGTTTTCCTCTGTCCTCCTCCTCCCCGCCAAATCGTTTATCTGTATTTTAAAATTAATCCTGCAATAATTTTATCTCGTTTAAAAAAAAAGAAAGAAAGAAGGAAACTATTTTTAATCGCACATATATTCTTGAAAGAAATAAAATTAATTACGTTTATTCAACGAAACGTTTAATTCCTTTTTTCCATCTGTTTGTGATCTTTATTCTCTACGGGAAAAGAAAAGAAAAGAAAATGGTAAATTTTTATCTAGCATTTGGTTCTAAGCTAAGATCAATCCAATTAGAAATGGCCGATTAATCAACACGCTTGGATAGACAGAAATCGCGAAAGTCTATAGAATAATCACGTTTCCTCGAATGATTCTCGAACATAGGAAAGATTCTACTAGTTGATAAGAATGTACTCACAAATGGAAAGTTGGTATTGTGTTGAGAAATTAATTGTGAGAAAATAAATAAATAATACATACTATATTATGATATCCTTTTATGTATTTTTCAAACATATCTGCTCGCGTACAAACGTTAATTAAGAAATTAATTAGAACACCTTGTTAACTACCAAGGAACACAGGTAGCATTTCACTTTTAATTACACGATGATGAAACGTGTAATTGTTTTTTTTTACTTTGATCAAAGAGGATGATGATGATGATGATGATGATGATGTGATCGATACGTTCTCATTTTTTTAATATCAACATTTTTATTTTCATTATACGTTTACTTTTTTTTTTTAATTTGGTTCTTCGAAAAATTATTAAATCTATTAGAATGACAAACTATTTTTATTCTTGACATAGTTTCGATAATCATAATAAAAAAATAAAAGTAAAATAAATACAGTAAATTAAATTCAATTTTGACACGTCCAACACACTAAGATTATTTGAGATTTCGCTCGGAACTGAGACATAGAATTAAGATTCCACGTGTGTACATCTAAATGGAAAGAGAAGAAGAAGAAGAAGCAATTCGGAGAACGACAAAATGGTCAATTCATATCTTGAAATCGTTTTTCTTATTAGATCGTGTTTCGAAAGTAAAAATTAAATAATATCCAATTAGTTAATTATTTTATCTAACAATTTTTTTAATCAGTATCACATTAACCATAAGACCTTATTACTATGAAACCAAATTAGATAATTTCAATTAATACTAAAAACTATATTAAAAACAACCATATAAAAATAAAAATAAAAATCGAATAAATAAATTGTGAAATATTTAAGTTTCATTCGAGGGGCCTTACAATAGGTCCCACCTCAAAGCTCTTACTTTCTTTCTAATTAATACGAAAAAAGTAATAAAAAAAGATATTAAATAATTTAAAAATATTTCAGA
Organism: Polistes canadensis; assembly: GCF_001313835.1. Classification (NCBI taxonomy): domain Eukaryota; kingdom Metazoa; phylum Arthropoda; class Insecta; order Hymenoptera; family Vespidae; genus Polistes; species Polistes canadensis. The sequence continues at coordinate 58,215 of NW_014569764.1, read as the reverse complement.
CAAATATCATCGCATCATTTTCTTCTCGATACTTTTTAAAAATCCTTTTACTATATTTTGCAATTCTATTATAACACACGAATCGCAAACACGGGAAAAATATGTTAAGAAACAACACACACAGACAAAAAATGTAATAAAATCGATCGATTTAGGATTTAATCGATCCTCTCTGGTTTCTGGGGAAGATTCGTGACACGAACGAATCTTTCTAAACGAGAATCTTTTATCACGAGCCTTCGTTACCAAAATACCGACGAAGGTTTATTTGCTTTCCTCCTCCTTCTTCTTCTCCTCCTCCTCCTCCTCTTCTTTTCTTTATCCCGTTGGTATATCCGCTTTTGATTCATAGCTCGATCCTCCTGGAGCATTACGTGCTACGAATATTCTTTTAGAAATAGCATTTTCTTCGAAGCAATTTTCCCTAAAAATCCATTTGCTTCTTTTTTTACATTCCTCCCCCTTTGTGTCTGTGTCGACAAGAAAATAATAAAGACAAAACAAAACAAAACAAAATAATTTCATTACAAATCAATCCACTTCGTTTTAATTTTCGTTGGAAACCAAATTTTTCTTTTTTTTTCCTCATTGAAGTTGATCATAGAATGGGATTGTGGAGTATCCGTGTTTTTGGGTTAAAAAAAAAAAAATGTCGACTTTCTCTTAACGAATATAAATTTATAACTCGTCTATTACGTTTGTATTTTTCATCGAAATTTTCACGAGATGTAAAGCCAATTAAAGTGAAATCAATTGATTTTAAAGGAAAATACAATTGGACGAGTTTTACATTGGTGTTCTCTTCCAGAATGAATAAGGAACTATCTCTTCTACTCGTGAATTCAATTTATTTGAATTACATTCAAATTTGAATTTTCCTAGATAGGTAAAAGTCGATTCATGCAATGGAAGAAGTCTAAGGTTCCTGAATGAAATTTCGTCTTTTACGGAGAATACTTCGCGTTATCCTTAAAAAACGAGTAGAAATTTGTCTTCCAATATCAGAGAAGTGCCAATTGAACTATGGTAACATCTGTTACGAGACTATTTCAGGATATTATTACGAATTTTCTTGAAATTTAATAATCTTCTCGAAATACTTAAACAAAATTTAACGAATTATTAACATTTTTCGAGATTTGTATTTTCCAAAAAAAAAAAAAAAAAAAAAAAAAAAAAAAAAAAAAAAAAAAAAAAAACATTATTTAATCATCGCGAGAGTTTTAAAAAAAATTTGTACAACATTTGCGTAAAATCCTTGAACAATTTTCATCTTCTTAAATGGATNTGCCAATTGAACTATGGTAACATCTGTTACGAGACTATTTCAGGATATTATTACGAATTTTCTTGAAATTTAATAATCTTCTCGAAATACTTAAAGTAAGTAGGACAAAAAAAATTCTCACCGGTGGATTTCCACCATCGAAAGAAAAAAAAAAAAAAAAAAAAAAAAAAAAAAAAAAAAATAAAAAAACATTATTTAATCATCGCGAGAGTTTTAAAAAAAATTTGTACAACATTTGCGTAAAATCCTTGAACAATTTTCATCTTCTTAAATGGATAAACGACGTACTTGAGAGTTGAATTCTCTCTTAAAAAAAAAAGAGGGATGGGGGAAGGATGTAAAGAAGAAGAAGAAGAAGAAGAATCGTCAGAAAAAAATGTCTAACTACTTGCAGCTAAATAGCCGTGAAAATCCATAGTGACGTGGAAATGGAAGATGGGCTGAAGAAAAAGCCATCAATCACGTTGATTCCACCGCGAGCGAATATTTCTGACGATCCTCTTCCTAAGGATAATCCTAACGGATATTCTTCCGAAAATGAAATTTTTCATTTGCACCAGCTGCAAAATATCCGTTGAATTTATCGAAAGATGCGTATATTATTCATAGATTGATATATATATTCTGTATACATATATACATGATATAGAAATGTATAGTGTATTTCAAGGAGATAAATCAAATTCAATTCAATTGATTTGAAATTTGATAAGAATATAATTGAGACGAAAAATTGTATAGGAAATTAACGTTGCCATTATAAAATTCTCGTTTAAAAATAACAATTAAATTGGCCTTTAAAGAATGTCAGAAATGATTTACTAAAAAATAGAAAAAAATCAATAAATGTAATGTAACATTTTTCTCGTTAAGATCAGATATAATTTATCGTCTAAATATAATTAACTTTCAAAATATCGCATTTTTAAGATTAATATTTACTTTGAATGTGAAACAATTGCGATTAAATATTTGGATATAGTAATACACATATGTGTTAGTAATTGGCTGCGTCTGAGATTGCGTGAAAAAGAAATATTTTTCAAATAAAATTAATTCATACGCGTTTAACAACGTATTATTATTTGTCAACATTTTTATAATATATTATGTATATTATTTGTAAATATGAAAAATATTTCTATTATAAAAATGGCATATACAGGATATTATCCTTTTCCTCAGATCGATGAGGCGTCAGGAAAAGCATAAAAGATGAAAAGAGGAAAAATAAGAAGAAGAGGAAAGGAGAGGAGGAGGAGGAGTTAGTAGTAGTAGTAGACGAGTTCATTTTATATCACCGTGATTTACGAGGCTTCCTTCATAATAAAACAGCTACGAAAAGAGCTTGGAGTTAGACGTTACCACATTTCACCATCTTCCATTCTCATTTCCCCTGTATATATGTATATTCCTTAAAAGGAAATAGTTTAACGTCGATGTCGAATATTTCTGACCTTCTGCCTCTCCCCCTCCCCCCGAAAGAAAGAGAGAGAAAAAATCTAACTTTCGTAGGTGGTGTTAGGTACAATAGTGTCCTTGGATCAAAAGTTTGATCCTGATATCACGACGTGTTCGGCTTGTGAACTCATAAATGCCGGACGTGTGATGAAATTTTTACACGAAAACACTGCCCCCCCCC
>NW_014569764.1:37821-55170 GCF_001313835.1 Polistes canadensis | reverse complement strand
ATTATTTATATAAGGGATGATGAGAACACCAATAAAATAACGATCTTTATTATTAGTTAAATAAAAAAAGAAAAGAAATATTGGGCTAATCTTGGATTCATATTTTTCAATTTGATCAAAATACCACCGGTTACTTTCTTAAAATTTACTCATTTGTAAAGTTTATGAATTGTGTTTTTTGATCATTTTTTTTTTAATGTTTGATATATTCTCATTTTTTTTTGTTTTTGTTTTCTTATTGTTTAGATCGATTACAGTCGACACCTGGAAGAATTATTGGAACGAACGGAAAATTTACTTGTGGAAAGTTTGAAGAATAAAATACATAAAGGCGACTTGGAACAACTTGACAGTTATCATGCTCTATTAGAAAATGTGAAACATATTTCAGACGGTAAATTATTCTACTATATCTATAATAATAATAATAATAATAAATTGATGATATTTTTATTTTAAGAATTGCTAAGAAGTTTCATATTTATCAATCGTTATATTTTTCTTAAACTTTAGATGAGGGTGATAATGTAAGAACAATGGCTTCGGAAATTAAACTTTTTTTGCAAAAAATCAACGAATTGTCCAAACTAGTTTTAAAAATAAAAACTTTCGAGCCTTCTTACAAATTTATTTTAGAAGAAATCGAAACTAAGTTGAAAGCATTGTCAACATCCGTAGAACAAGATAAATGTTTAAACGCTGGTGGAAAGTTTGAATGGGTTGACAGCGTATTGGTTAAAGTAAGATTATTTGTTTTTTTAAATATATAAATTATTATATTTCTTGTTCTAAAATGAAAATGATGATTATGTGAACAAGGAAAAACGAATAATAATAATAATTAATAAATTTGTTTAGCAGAGGGAAATTGAACTAGAACTTTATTTTGATCAAATTGAAGATTTTAATCAAAATAAAGTTCTAGTTCTTTATAATGTCCAATTTCTTTGCTAAACAAATTTATTAATAATTTTATTTTTGGACGAGAGAAATAACTAATTGAATAATAATAATAATAATAATAATAATTGTTCAGTGTCTTCGCGATGGAACGTGGCTTCTTATTGATCAAGTAAATCAGTGCAGTCCAGCAGTATTAGATCGTCTAAATGGATTATTAGAACCGAATGGTGTACTAACAATTGGTGAAAGAGGAGTAGATAATCAAGGAAATGTGGTTACCATTAAACCACATAAAAATTTCCGATTATTCTTAACGATGGATCCTCATTACGGAGAAATTTCCAGGTAATTTAAACGACGAAAAAGAAAGTTTATTGCGAATATCGAGAAAAAGATTGAGAGAGGGAGAGAAAGAGAGAGAGATGTTAATTAAATCGTGTTTAATAATATCCCAACATTAGCAAATATCGATTATTAAAAGTATGTAGTACATTGTGCTAATTAATTTATTGAAATGCGATTCTCTTTATGATTTTATATTATCGTGGTGTTTCTTAACTCATATACCGTAATTCCAATATTGGACTGGGTTAAATTTTTAATGACTTGCAAGATGATAACTACAAATTTATACCAACGGTAGTAAAAAGTGTATAATTAATTTGTAAAAGATATCTAGAAAGTTATCGTTATTTTAAATTGTACTTTTCTTTTTCTGATTCGTTAAAAATACAGCAATAACAGTAGTATCTGTAAAATATTATTAATACAATTATAAATCAAAAAAATACAGCATAGTAACTAGCAGGTTCTTAACAAATTGGCTCACGAAATATAAAATAATTAATATGTTAAAGATTTAACCCGTGGATACCATTACGAAACAATCTATGGTGTTAAGAATCACTGATTAACGATATAAAATAACACGCGACCTGAAAATTAATATTTACAAACGTAGAAAAAAATCAATTTTCAGTACAGAAAAAGAAAAAAAAACAATATGTACATCTATAAGTAAATTTCATAAATACATTAAACCTTATAATAGCGCGTGTACTGTTTTATGTACACATGATATAATAATGACACTGAATTTACATTCAGCTTGGTAGGGAACGTGTTAATTAAGTTTATTACCTTTGTAGAGTATGATTTCTGACGTTTTTTATATTTTTGTTCTTTTTCAGAGCAATGCGTAATCGCGGTGTTGAAATATACATGCTTGGTTCTAAAGAAAAGTTTAATTACAATGACAGAGATTTGAAATCTATGTTGTATCATTCTGGAATAACTAATCGTTTTAATCAAAAAGCTTTACATGGATTATTTAAATTAATAGTTACAACAAACTTCTTTGCCGATCCTTGCAATATACATGATCTAATGCATTCAGCATTTCTGTCGGCTCGACGATTTACTCGTGGCTTTGACCCAATTTTGGCAATAAAAACTGTGTGCCAGGATGTGTACATCAAAAACAAATCATTGCAGTTTTCGGTAACACAGGAACAAATATTCGATTCAATCAATAATTTTATTGATATTTTAATGAAACAAAATACCAATAATAATCACATTGATGTAGATGCTCTCACTTGGAGTATTAAAAATTTACAAGAAAATTCTAAACTTACTATTATCAGACAAGAAGGTGAATTTTTAAGATCGGCGATTAATATCTACGCTAATCATCCTCTTGAAAGTAATTTAAAAAAGGTAGCATCGTTTTATTGGAACGACATCCTCGATTTAGAATTTATGGATGAGATTTTGCAGAATTTAAATGAAATTAAGCTCGACAAAATTTTACCATATTTATTGATTAATTTTTATGAAAGATCTACATTGGCCGATGTTGAGATCAGAAGTTTGTGGTATGAGAAATTACCTGATAAAGATGATACTCTAAAGGATCTCGCGAAAAAGAGCAAATTGTTGGCGAGTGAAGTTTTGTCATTTGACTTTCATATTCCTAATAGATTCTTACCTTGGGATCTTGGATATTTACCTGCATTTGCAGCTAACTACGCGAACAATGAAGTAATGAACGATGCAAATAAACTATCTTTACTTTTATATTTGCGAACTATGATTATTATAGATTATACGATCTTGGATGAAAGTTTGTTGATTAAGAAAAATCAAAAAATATCTATTAAGGAATATTCCAATGCAATATTTCACAGTAAGTTTATATTTTCTAATATTTACAATGTTTATTTATTTTAACAATAATAATGAATTTCTCTCTTTTTTTTTTTTTTACAGATAAACTTACATCGAAATTCAAAAATCAGCCACTTATTATAAATTACGTAAAATTGGTTTATCAAATAAACGCGTGCATTTGTTCTCTATTACGAGACAAAGCATTATTAATAAATAACGAAATGTATATAGAAATTAGAGAAGGTTTAAAATATTTGAACAGATTCGTAGAATTGGGAAATAAGATTATAATAGATAAATCAAATAGCAATAATATAAATTTGAACAAAATAGTTTTGCTATTGAAAGTACATTATAAATGGTTGATTAAATTTATATTTAAAATGTATGGAATTTGTCAAAATCATTCTATGCTATCTCAGGACACGATTAATAATAAAGACATTTTATTAACTATGGTCAGTGAAATCAATGATTTATTATGTGAAATCAAACACGATCCATTTAGAAAAATAACAAAACTGATTAAGAAACGATTGATATTACCCTTACCGTATAATTCTGAAGACTTAATGAAAAATCACGAGCAAATGAGAGAAATATTAAGAAACTTTTTACCATGCAATAATAATATTAATAATCAACAGTTAAAAAAACAACTTAAAATTTGGTTTATTCGAACGAATGAAGCAATTTCAATCCGTAAACAAATGATATTGTTATGGACGCAAATGTATTTAAAATTAGATTTATACGAATCTATTTCAAACGAAATAATGTCAATGAAAAGCTTTTGTTATTCGGATTTTTTCAATTTTCGCACAGATAAGGAACTAACCAAGGCTTTGCAAAACGTCAATGCTATTGATCAACAAGAATTGAATGCTATTGCCTCAAATATACAAATGTGGCCTATTTATGAATACTTGTTTTTATTATTAGCACATACTTCTTATAAAAAGATTTGTGAAAATACGATAAACAATGAAATTGATTTTGAAATTAATTTTGAAATTGAATACAGTTGGTTAAAACATTTTGTTGAAGTACCCAGCATACCTGCTAATTTGATTGCGATAATATCTATGATTCATACGAAAAAAATTAACTCGTATGAACGAATAACACTGATTTTTGAATTATGTGTCTTCTTATTTCAATTTTCTCAAAACAGTTATGCCGTAAAAGATTCTAAAATGCTTTTACATTTGAACGGAATAAGTGAAGACGATATAGAAAATTCTGTTATTCCTTATGAAGTATCTGAGGTAAAGTATTAGTGTAATAATGTAGAAGATATCCCAGTTTTTTATGCAAAATTTTACTAACATATTGTACAAATAAATTAAAAGACAAATGTGTTATATAAACATTGGCTAATTTTGCGAAGAAAAATTGGGACATCCTGTATTTTGATTTATTAATAATAATTGTTATTTATTAATAATTATTTGTATATTTTTAGACACCTAAATACACGAGTGGAGCTGTATTAATGAATTTAATATTCGAATTAATATTACAAAAAACAGAACAACACAAGAAAGATACAATTCTTGCTGCAACCACGTTAGGCACATATACAATTCGTACTAAACAGTTACAAAATTTAACTCATATTTTGTGGTATAACAGTGTCACGCTAACATCAACGAATTACGAAATTGCCACAAATGATTTTGCTGTAATGAAATTTTATTTAAATTTGTATGTGTCTGCTATTGATGATATGTACGCTGAAAATGATATAGATAAACTTATTATTTCTACAATTGAAAAGAAAGGAAAGCATAAACGACAAGAAATAGAAAACATGTATTCAAATGAATATTTGAAACCGATAGAAGAATTACGTGAAATAAAAAAGAAATTTACAAACGAAAATACAGATAATGATATTGTTGAAAGAGGAAGAACTTGGATGTTAATTGGCTATTTTGAACTTTTAATATTTGGAAATTTGGGTTATATTGATCCTGTGCATAAGATTAGTTTGAAACTAAAATATCTGGAAGAAGAAATTCAAGATATTTATGCAACAGTTTATGTAAATGTATTGCAAGCTTCTATTGTAAAAAGGGAATTTAATTATGAGAATGCTCCTCCTCGATATTCAGTAATGATGAAATATTTAACGAAGATATTAATAGAAAAAGACAAATTGAAATTATCCGAAGCATTCCGACCTGCTTCGGCAGATTTTACAATGCTAAATAATGATATTGTTAACTTCAGAAATATGATAACAACTTATGAATTAGTTTATAAACATATTAATCGTTTAACATTTGTTATAAATAAAATCAATGAAAAACCATCTAAAGAATTTATCAAAATTGCTGAAGATGCGTTAAGAGAAGCACAAATGTGGTATCAATCGGTGAAACGTTTTGCGGAACAAATAGAAACGAAATATTACTCTGTTTATACTGATATAGTTCTTCCTATACTTGTAGCATTGGTACATTTAAAGCAAGGAGTATCTCTTTTAATTAATGAAACAGAAAAACTAATATCTTCTGCTAAAATAGATTCCAATGAAGGTAACTTAGAGACATTAATTTATAATATGATTCGTTATCCAACTATCGGAACAGGACAAGATAATTTATTACATTTAATTTCTACGTGTACCTCAAATTATACTAAACTTATGATTAGTAAAAGCTTGCTGCCTCTAGTAGATACTTCAGTTTCCGTGAAAGAACAATTTCGGATTATTAAATGTGGTTTATATGAATTATTTAATTACATTGTATTAAGCAGAAATTTATCTAAGAAAAATTCGGAATTGTTGAACGAATTATTACAACAACTTGTATTGATATGGAAACAACAGCAGGAGGAAACTGAGAAAAAAGCAGCCGAACAAGAAAGTCTTTACAAGAATAAATCAACTGAAGCGAATGATCTTATTGTCGAACTTCAAAATATGTTTCCGACTTACCGAGAGAACGACTTCATTGATATCGAAAATGATACAAATGTTAATTTGGAACAAAATGTTGCACCCACAGAATCAAAAGAATCCTATAGCAATATCATTTCGCAGGACGATATTAAAGAGATTCAACAAATTCATTCAATCATCGTTACATCTTTTGTCAAATGTGAATGGATCTATCCTAAAAACGATAACATTGAACCAAACTACATTCGTCCTTTATTAGAACGATATGAAACAGCAGATATGTTGTTAAAAAATATAAAATTCAATCTGAATGAAAATCTTACGTCAAAATTGTACAACAGTTTACAAATGTTAGTCTCACAATCATTACAAACTACTGAAGATGAAAGTACGCAACAAGCGATGCACAATATGATCAAAACTCATCAAAAACCTTACGATTTCTATAAAGATTCTAACATTCAACAAGTGAAACAATGTTTGCCATTGTGTAATAGTATTTTAATGAAAATCAATAATTTCCTAGAAATGTGGTCTGAACATCCTGTTTTGCAATCGATTAAAACTATAATAGAAAGAATTTATAGTTTCCCTGTAACATCTTCCGTTGGACGATTTTTAACAGGCTTAGAATTGTTACTGGCAAAATTAAATAAATGGGAAGAACAAGCTTCTGCCGATTACAGCCTGATGAATGAAATATTGTTATTGCAACGACAAATCATTGATTGGAGAAAACTCGAATTAGCTTGTTGGAACAGTTGTCTTGACACCACTTTCAACAATATGAAATCGCAAACATCCAAATGGTGGTTTTATCTGTACGCACTGATCGAGAGTTATATGTTTAAATCTACATCTACAACGACAGCAAATATCGTCAAGGAAAATGAATCTATCAGTAAAGAGAAATTAATAGAATTATTAGAACGATTTATCAACGAGTCATCTCTTGCTGAATTTGAAACAAGACTTATTTTATTATTAACTTTCCACTGTCACGTACTTTACTTTAATCCTTCGGTAGAGAGAGAAGATCTTCTAGCAATATTGTGGAACATTTATCATTATTACATACAATTTACAGCCGATGTAAATATAAAAATTCAATCGTTAAAAGCACCCATTGAAAAGAAAGTAAAAGATTTCGTTAAAATTGTACGTTGGAATGATATTACTTATTGGTCCATTAAAGAAACCGTTGACAAAACACACAGAACATTACATAAATTTGTTAAAGAATATGAAAATAGTTTGAAGCAAAGTGTTCTTTCGTGTTTGACCGTAACAGCTAAAAATAGTAACGCGGATTTAGGAAATAATTTAAAAGCCGATAACGCTCAAAAAGAATACGTAATCAATCCGAATGATTTCGTCCTACCTGAAACTACAATTAAAGATATCAGCACTCAGGATGTAAAATATAAATTCGAATCGAAAAATTTTAGCTCTCGGAACGTGAAATACGAATTCGTTTCCAGCGGTGACAAACTTTTGAATAAAGCTAAACGTTACTGCAAAGAAATCATTTTAACGAGTTCATATCCTACAATTAGAATGGACGTCGAGAATTTTATACAAGATTACATAGAACAGAGTATCCATCTGAAGAATTTAGAGATTGATAAATCGTTACCAAAAAATAAACAAAAATCACAAGCGAAGAGTATTTTGCAACAGAAGAAAATGACTTTAACTGATTATTTCAAAGCTTTGAATCTAATGGGTGTATCCTACCGTATCGGTATATTAACTTGGAGAAACAATCTTAATAAAATTATTGATTTTACGATACCACCCTTAGATATTTCTGTCGTAAACAAATATTTCAATCTGTCCAATATAGATAAACAAATGCTTATACAATGGACAGGTTGCGATAAATATTATTACAAATCCATTATTAAATTAAATGCACTTAATGCGATATTAAGAACAGCACAAACCGATTTGGGCGTACAGAACATAGAACGTTGTCGTGGTTATTCGAGTCATATGATGTTAATGGCTAATAAACAAAGATTAATTCTAAGTAAATTATTTATTAACTATAAGCCTCTTAGAACGCTTGTTGAGAACTTATCAGAAATCGATAACGTTTACATCGATATTTCTCAAGAATTCCAAAGCAATATTGAAATAATTAAAGAATCTATGATCAATTTGGAGCTCAGTTTCGAACAACTTTCGATGTACTTGCAATATTGTCCAATTAATTTATCAGAGGAAAACAAAATTGACATATTAATTTTAGAAAAAACTACATTGCCAATATTTAATTCTTCCAACAATATTCAGGATGATATAAAAACTAAATTGAAAGAAAATTTAAAAATGATAAGAAAAATTTCAAGAACTTTTAACACAGTGTTTGTTTCGGCGAAAATAGAAAATATGATAAATGACAAAACTTTGGACCTATATCATTTGCAAGTTTTGGAAGATACTTTCAAACATATTACAACGTTAAAAATGGAAACAACTGCATTGTCTTTAGCTTTTATTTCTGAGAATGATAAGCATCCTATTGTAGAAAGTATAGAATTTTTACAAACACAAATTGAAAATAGCATTGACACATTCAACGAATTAAGAAAATTGCCGATTAATAAAAACATAGATTTATCTTCAAATGATACAGAATGTATTAAAAGGTGTATAGACAATCTCGTAAAAAATATTTTACTTGTCGTACAAAAGAAATACAAAGCCAATACGATAAAGAACGATGCACCAATTTTAAACAATGATGATGATGATGATGATAACGATAAAAACGTGGACGATGAGTTCGAAAAGAATAAATTGACAGAAAAATTAATAGAAGATTTGGAAAAGAATATAGAAGAATTAAACATTTCTCACATATCTGCATTATTCAATGATCTTTTGCTCAAAATAGGTGAAAACCAAGATCATAAAAGGTAAAGTATTTGTAAAATATTTTTTTTTTGTTCCTATTAAATAATTTAATTGAATTACTTTTGTATGACTATAATTATTTGTTACAGGCTACTCTTGCAATGTCTACCATTAATGGAACAATATCTTTTATTGGTACAGTTTTATTTGAATGAACAAGTTGCATCTTTCCGAGTTACGTGCAAATTATTGTATTTGCAATTGAATGTGTTTTTGGATTTAGCAACAAATGGATTCTGCGTTCCCAAAGATTTAGACTTAGAAGAAGGTGACACAGACGAGACAGGAAATGATGTTAAAACAGGTGGAATGGGTTTAGGCGAAGGAGAAGGACAAAAAGATGTTTCCGATAGGATTGAAACTGAAGATCAATTAGAAGATGCAAAACGACCTGATGAAGAAGAAGAAAAATCAGAAGATAAAGATTGTAAGGAAGAGGATAACGGAATTGAGATGTCTGAAAACTTTGATAATAAGTTGCAAGATATTGAGAAAGATGAGAATGACGAGGAAGAAAAAGATGATGAGAAAGATGAGGATTTGGATAAAGAAATGGGTGAAACGGAGGAAGGTGCTGAAAAACTGGATAAAGAAATTTGGGGCGATGACGAGGAGGAAGAATCTGAAAATGAAAATAACGAGCCTAAAGATGGGGAAGATGAACGAGGACAAGGCGAAGAGATTGGTAATAAAGAACTCACTGCGAAGGATGGTTCTAACAAAGATGATCAAAATAATGAAAAAGAACATGACGAAGATGAGCGACGTGAGGAAGAGAAGAAAGAAATTAATGAAATAAATGAACCGGAATATAACGATGATCAAATCGATCCTTATCATGGTAAAAATCAACCACAGCCAGAACCCGAACCATTGGATTTACCGGAAGATATGAATTTGGATGACGACAATAATGAAAAAGAAGACAATAATCCTGGTGATGAAAATCCATTTGACATAGACGAAATGAAAGATTCTAAACCACCACCAGAAATTGAAAATACAGATCCAGCAGAAGAAACAACTGAAGAGAAAAACGAAATGGATGTTGCTTCTGATGATGACGATGATAATAATTCTAATAACGATGAAAACAAAGAACAAGGGGAACCTGAAGGTCAGGATAATGATGAAAAAGTAGATGAAGATGCTGATCCTAAAGGTACATCGAATCAAACGCAAGATATAAATAAAGAAGAAGAAGAAGAAAAGAAAGACGAAGAAACAGAGGACAAACAAGAGTTGCAAGAGAAGGCTGCACCTAGTGCAGATGATGCAAGTAAGGAACTTGATGCTGCAGAACAAATTGATGCTAGTAAAGATGGATCTAAAGATAATGTTATACAAGAATCTCAAACAGAACAAAAACAGGAGACACCTACAGAAAGCAGTCAAGATGACAGTAAAAATAATGGCGTTGGACAATCGCACTCAGAGAGACAAGAAAGTGGTCACGCAGGTTCATCTTTAGATGACAATAGTTCTATATCCCATCAAGAAAGTAAATCACAACAGATGAATAAAAGAAAAACTTTAGACACAGCTGACGAAAATAGAAGTTTATTCGACACAAATGAGCCAGAAATGAAAAAATTGAAGATGATTCATACACAGGAAGAAATTTCGGAACAGGAACAAAAGGATCAATCGACAAACAAAGATAAAGATGATATTGATATGTGTCAACATATTAAAAATAGCGAACAATTCGATGATTATGCAATGGATGCAGCTACAGATAATCAAGTTAAACAACAAGCATCGAATATTGAAGATGAAGAAAAGAAAGAAGAAGAGGAAGAAAAGAGTATGGACATTGATCTTCATCAGGATGAAAGTGAAGATAATAAAGAGGAGAATAATGTATCTAAACAAAATCCAGAGAAATTAGCTCGAGACAAAGAAGAACAAAATAAAGACGATCCATCGCTAAAAGGAAATAATACCACTGAAATGAATCAAGTAGAAACGAATGTTGAAGTAGAAGGCGATGTTGTTCAAACATGTAAGATAGAACGCGGAAATGATACAACGTTTCATACTAATATGGATGCAGATAAAAATAGTGCAATAAATAATGTAATAGAAATTGCGAGATCAGATGTTGAAAAGATATTAAGCGAATGGATTGATGTACCATCGACGGAAGAAGCAGCAATTGTATGGAATCGTTTATGTGAGGTCACCGATTCAGCAGCTCGTGGCTTGTCTGAACAATTAAGACTGGTTTTAGAACCTACGAAAGCAACAAGATTAAAAGGAGATTACAGAACAGGCAAACGTATTAATATGCGAAAAATTATTCCGTTTATTGCTAGTCAATTCAGAAAAGATAAAATTTGGCTTCGGAGGACAAAACCTTTTAAACGTGATTATCAAATTGTTTTAGCTTTGGATGATTCGAGTAGTATGGCTGATAATCATTCCAAAGAATTAGCTTTTGAATCTTTATCATTAATAAGTAAAGCTTTAACGTATTTAGAAGTAGGAGAACTTAGCGTTATAAGTTTTGGTGAACGTGTAAGCGTTTTACATCCTTTAGGAGAAACATTCACAGAACAAAGTGGTTCCAGGTAAATAACATGTTTTATATTTTACACGTTGATAATATGAAATATGAATTTCAAATTTAATTGATTACTTTCAATATTTTTTTCTAGATTAATTCAAAATATGAGATTTGAACAGACAAAGACATCAATAGGACAATTAGTTGACTTTACTGTAGATATGTTTGAAACTCAATCTACCTCTTCCGATAATGCTAAATTGGTTGTTATATTATCCGATGGTAGAGGTGTATTTTCAGAAGGAACAGATAAAATAAATTATGCCGTTAGAAGAGCCAAAATGGCAGATATTTTCCTTGTATTCATAATAGTAGATAACCCAATAAATAAGGTAATATATTTTAAAAATTTGAAAAATATAACTTATTATTATTATTGACAGATATTATGAAAGATATTATTGAAAGAATTATTTATAACAATGGATAATTTTTATATTTCTAGGATTCCATTTTGGATATAAGGATGCCTGTATTTGAAGATGGTAAATTATTAGGAATTCGTTCTTACATGGATAGTTTCCCATTTCCATTTTATATGATTTTGAGAGATATAAATATGTTACCTGAAGTCTTAAGCGATGCTCTAAGACAATGGTTTGAAGTTGTTGGGAAGATAGATGCCTAATATTAATAACTAATTGTATACTAATTATTTATATTAGAATATACAATTATATCAAACGACACGATTCTGTTTTATTAAATTTAGAACCTACAGCTTATCCTTCATAATTTTAAGTAATACTAATTTGAAAAAATCACGTGTTTTTATATATAGAATTATTTTAACCAATCGGAAACGTGCTTTTGTAATACGACCAATCACGAGCTACAAATATAAATAAATGTTTCGTATAATAAAATATTTAAAATATTAAAATATTTCTAACCATTATATATAAATTTAATTGAATATAATTAACAAAAACAAAGTTAACTTAATTTCTAAGTTCCAATTCTAAAATCGTCTGTATATATCCTCATACATAACCTTAAAAACAAGTCTGTTTACTTGTAGTAACAAGAGTGTATGATGTTAAACTAAAACAACTATTATTAATTAAAAAAAAAGAGGAATAACAAAATGAATACATTAGTTAATTGTTGTAGAAATTTGCCCAAAACAACAATTAATAGAATAATAAGCCAATATTTTGTAAAAGAATATGCTACACATTTGTCAGATTACAATATCAAATGGGTTAGACCTGAGAAAATACCAAAATCAAATCCAGAAAAAAGTGGTGACTTAGGTATACCTGTTGACATAAAACCAACACAATTAGTTTTAGGATATGAAAATTCCAAAGAACTACAAGAGTAAGTATAATTCTACAAGAGTACATAATATTATATACAAGATGTTCTAGTTTTTCATCAACACACATATATTATTTTATTTAAATAAAAATAAAGAAACAATGTTGCATAAACAGACTTTTAAATGTTTTATTAAAAAGTTATTATAAAAATAACAAGAACATCTTGTTATTATTAACATTTATAACATTACATCTAAAAGCTAGAAATTTTATATTAGCGCCGATGAAATCATAAGAAGATTAGTTTCATTACAATTTTATCCTCGAAAAGAAACTATAAATATAAGAAGGGAGAAGATAATAGAAATGGTTAAAAGACATGGATCAGACCGTGGTTCTACAGAAGTTAAAAGTACGTTTTATTTTATAATTGGACCTACAAAATTTGAGTCATGAAGCTACCGATACTCAACGATCTGAAATTGATTAAATAAAATTGAAGGATTTTAATTTAATGAAAATAAAACATATAGCTTATCGTACAAACTTTTTTTTAGTTTATAAACCTTAAATAGGGTAAAGTAAAGATTGCATAATTGTAGAATTCATACAGTGATTAATGAAATTTCAATTGTATTGATGGTCGGTAGGTTTATGCGTTACTGATTGCTCATACGTATTTAAATATATAAACAAATAAATCTTTTTTAAGTTGCTGCAATGACAGCTGAAATACTACAGTTACAAGAAAACGCGGTAAACCATCCTAGAGATAAGAAAGAGAAAGTATTTTTAAGGGAATTAATAGACAAGAGAAATAAATTATTGAGAAAATTGCGCAAATGGGATTACAAACGTTTTGAATGGATTTTAGAAAAATTAAATCTTTTTTACAAAGCCTTACCATCGTATGTATACCTTATTCTCCTTCATATCTTAATATATTTTAAAACGATACATTGCAATTAATATATTTTCTTATTTTAACTTTGTTCTACAGAGATAAAACTCCAGCGTATAGGAAACCTTCTTTAAGAAAATTAACACAGAAGTATTGCGATAAAATAAAACAAGCAAAATTTGATGCGTATAAAGCGCAATTGGAAGAAGAACAAAAAACATTTTTTAAAGATAAATTGGAAAAACTTATTTACATTAGAAAAGAGGAATTGGAATTAGGCTTGGAACCAACTGTGATGGAAGATGATATCGAAAGAACAAGGAATAAACTGAAGGAGATACTTAATAATCAAACGAGTTAATAAAACCTGTTGTTCTCGACGACTTTATGAATATAAATTACGTAAACTATGTTAGCATTAATAATAAAATTACATTTACCCTAAAGTAAAAAGTTATTTGTAAATCCACATATGAAACAGTTTTATACAAAAAATTCATATGAGCCTTCTTTTTTAGTACTATTATGTGCAATGAAAAAGTACCATATTTAAAAAAATATATAAACAATAATAAATTAAGTATTTGAATTTTGATATGAAACACCAAAACCAGAAAAATTAAATCGGAGTTGGTAGAGAATAAAGTAGAAAAATAATTATAATACAAAGGGTTAAAATATTAACACGTAAAATCGAAAGTAGATTGTATTTAAACAATTTCTGTTTCTTTTTTCTTAATCAGTTGACATTGTTTTTCACGCATAAAAGTGTTCAGTCCTGTTTGATGGATATTCACGACGGAAATGGTAGAAGAAATTATTCTTATCGAACGAGTCTTTATATCCGGTTTGTCAACTTTGATTCGGATTTGGATAGTTTCGTTAGAAAGCATATATCGTTTATAGGAGTACCTCGAGACGAGCGCAAATAATTGGAGAAATTTGTAGGGAGTGGTTAGCAACCAGAATCTTTCACTATTGTACTTTTATTATGTATGCATCTCTCTTAAGTATAGGGGAACATAAGTAGAATCATCACGTAATATGATCACGTAAAAGTATTGCTCGGTTTATATACAAATATTCTTATTGCATATATAAACATAATAAAAATATTGAAAAATAATTCATCCGGATGATCAAACATAGTTGATTTAATGTACTACAAAAAAAAAATATATATATATATATATTAAAATTAAAAAAACTATATGAGAAAAATATGATCGAACTTTAAGATAAGATATCTTTTTTTTTAAATATTCGAATTTAAAAATCGCGATAAATCAAATTAAGTAGAAATTACAATCTAACATCGTTTGTCTGATTTATATTAAATATATATTTTTCATAAAAAAAAATTATTGAATTTTTAACGAGTCATTTAAAAAATGATCATTTATAAGATCACGATAAGATGAAATATGGTTGCAACAATAATGATTGAACAAGATTGATCCTATCTTCAATTAAAAACGAATATCCTTGAAGAATATCGAGGTGAAAGAGTAAAAGGTGAAAAAAATTGAGAATAACGAAAAGAAATTTGTAATTGTCGAAACTATGATGTAAATTCGATCATTTCGTTAGGAAAGTGTTTGTGCTTCATTAAAAGAAATGAGATCGACTATGTAAGTGTAGAATAAAATTAGTAGTTAAATAGAGTCGTATTTGAGCAAACGTCTCGTTCCCATGCGCGTGTCGTGCGCAATGGATCTTTTAGATTGCACCGAGTTAAAGTGGTCGTTTTAGGACGAGCTCACTGAGAGGAAGAGAGGACAAGAAAAATGTGAGTGAACGTTCGCGGTATATATAAAGGAAGAGAATCGCACTGTTGGATGCTGCAACCGTCTGAGCACGCTAAGACTTCGTTCAATTGCCAGTTTTAAATATTTTTCGAAAAACACCAAACAAAAATCTTCACAAAAAGAATATCAAACAATCTTTTACTTCATTTATTTTCTTTCTTAGTTTCTTGGTTTTTTTGTTACGGAGATTTTTCTTTTTTAAAATTTGAAAACAAAAAGAAATTTTATCAAGAAAAGTTCGACGATGATGTTGCTCGAGGTAAAACATTTCGAAAGGATTGATAAGGGTTGTTTGTATTTGATTTTACATTTTAATTCGTTTTAAAAGAAGGATTAGTCTCTTAATCTTTATCGTGTGCAACTACTCGTCGTTTCGAAATCACCGTGCGAACGCGATGCTTTAGCTTTGTGAAAATGTATGTGTGTATGTGTGTGTGTATACAAGGATAATAAGTATTACGGAATTATTTATAAAACTCTGGACTTAAAAACTGATTCTTTTGCAAAAATAATCTTCGAATTGTGTCTGTAGAAAATTTAATTATAATTTAAATATTTTTTATTAACAATTATTGAATTAAAAATAAAAAGAAAGACATTTTAATTACTGTTTCTAAATTTTATATAAAAAAAAAAATAAAAATAAATAATTTTAATTAATTATATATATATACATATATATATATATTTATATATAAAATGAAAAGTAAGGAGAAATGAGTTGAGGATTAACAATGATCATTATCTCAGATTTCTAAGTCGTGTCTTCCGTATATGTGAGTGTGTGTGTGTGTGTGTATGTGTTGAGAGAGGTCAGGATAGAAGTATCTTTTAAATTATGTTTCAAGAGAGAACAAGTTAGGATAAATTGACGTGTGGGTTGGCAATTAATTTCAAACGAACACACATTTGTGTATTTCTAAAGCAAACGAATACACGAGAGGCACTCCTTTATAAGGTACAAACTCATCGTTTCCATTTCTATTATGCAACGAGGATTTTACGAACACTATTACAAATGATATATATCTGGTGCACGCATACGCAACTCTCATAAAAGATCGCGTGATTCCCATAAGGAATAGTTCTTTCTCTATCTCTTCATTTCTCTTTCTTTCATTCTTTGGAATGTCTTCCTAAGATGACGAAATTACATTTCTTCTTCTTTTTTTTATTTACTTTCAGATACTCCTTTTATGTTGCCTATTGCAGTTTAATCGTGCGGACGTTTTCCCAGAGTAAGAATTAGAAATTTTTTATGTTTAATCATTAAGAATGTTTGCGAATAAATTGAATTCTTAAATTTGTAAAGATAATAAAAATCTATAATAATTTAATTCGATTCGTTTCATCAATTCACGTAGAAAAATAATTGCATTGTTAATGTCTTCTTACATCTAGGATATTCATTGCTAACATAAATTTGAACACATCAAATAAAAAATTGTAATATTTTTAGTTAACCCAATAAAAACGTGTAGTTAATTTTATATAAATTTAAGATTAGTGTTTTTCTTTATCTTTTTTGATTTTTGGAAAGGTATACTCCAGAAAATTTCGAAAGTAAACGAAATTTTTATCCATGTTCATCGGTTGGTGGCTTACCTCTCGACTCCGCTATTCCAACTGCTATCGCGTGTGCTTTTAAATCTGGAATGACGGTGAAAAGAGGTTCCCATGCTTCTACTCGTGCTCGTTCTCCTACATATGTGAAGGTATCTTCACCGATATCGTACAAACCATTACCAAGGACATCTTCATTGGTTTACGTCGCACCACCCATCGTCAAATCAGCGTCCGCTGTGGTTGCTACCGATCAAAAATCTGCTGAAAAGGATGTAGATTACATGGTAAACAAAATAATTATTAATGTTAATATAATCAAGATTTTTTTTTTT
>NW_014569764.1:22898-34731 GCF_001313835.1 Polistes canadensis | reverse complement strand
GGATAAATATAGTGTTCATCTTAATTAAACCCGTCCAAAAAACAACTTCCCTAAGAGTAAACTTAGTAATAATTATTAATATTAATAAATAAAATACAAATTGTAATAAAAAAATTATTATTCAGGGTCCCGTATAAATGTTGATAGAACCGAGCAGGAAACGATTCTATGTTAAAAACTAACATAAGTTGATAATGTAAGATAAAATTTGTTTGTACGAGGCTTTGATTTCGAGAAAAATAAGTTAGAAAATTTAGTTTTCAGGATTGTAAGTTCATTCAAAAGTGCACGCGTTCTAAATAAATTATATCTTACATTTTCGACTCATTAATTTTTCATATAGTGTCATCCTCTGCTCGGTTTGTACTACCATCTTGTATACCAAATTTGATTCAGTATTTCTAATAAATGCAGAATTGCATCCGGGTTGCATGATGCTAAGTACACATAGAATATTTTATTATAAATACTAAATCTTTTATTTAGAAACATATTATTGATAAAAAACATATAATAATATTAACTGAATTAACAAAAGTGATCTTTGAATGAATTAAAATTAAATTTTTAAAAATATACTAAAAATTAATATTTTACTCTAATACACAAAAAGATTTAGTATTTTATATTTTATATATTTTATTTATATATTATTATATATATATATATATATTGTTTTTTTATTTATTTCTTTAGTCTTATCCAAAGTATTCGTTTAATTACGGAGTTATCGATGGCTACACTGGCGATTCTAAATCTGCGTGGGAAGAAAGAGACGGAGATACTGTGAAGGGAGAATACTCGGTAGTCGAGGCTGATGGTACCATTCGAACAGTTTCCTACACGGCCGATGATCACAATGGTTTTAACGCCGTTGTCACGAGAAGTGAACCTCCGAAGAAAAACAAATCTTCGGAGAATGTGAAAGCATTTGTACCGGCATCTATTTTGAACGGAGATATTAAAAAATTGCGACAACATTGATTCTTCATGGTAATCAATTTTTTTTTTTTATATTTTTATGATATAATATTAATTGTTCTTTTTATTTTTTTTTTTTTTTATAGGAACATAAAAGAATCGACGGAATGTAATAATAGTTCCTTGCAAGTAATTAATAATACTAATAAAAAAATAATAATAAGAAATGGGGTGACTTAAGGAATGTGAGGCTTCAACGTATATTAGAACTTTTTAAATTTGTACTTAATGACGCTGGAGTCTAACGCAGACTGTGCTTTAGCTATTTTATCTAAGGTACATAATGTATATAATATATACTATATTATTATATTTATATAAACCATTCTCATGTGTATTGTTTAGAGTTAATTTATTATTCAATATTTTATATTATCTATCTATAAACGATAATTCTGTATAGACAGAAAATCTACTATACAGAAGAGTCGAGAATTTGAATATACAAGATATTTGAGATTTTTTCGATCAAACGCGGTGTCAATATATTCTATGCAGGAAAATAAGAAAAAAGAACAACCTGTGCTTATATAACTTTTTTTATCATATTTTTGTGCATAGAATACGCTGAAACCGTTTGGCTGACAATACCTTGGACACCTTGTATAAAGCTAGTGTCAGAAATAAGAATATTTAATACAAAAAGAAAAAAATAATAAAATAAGACATTCATACACACACAAACACACAACACACACACACACACACACACAATATTTGCTAAAACAGCTGGACGAATTGAGATATATCTCACCGAGATATAACAGTACATGTAAAATACTTTTTTACTACATTCGGACAGGTACATTACGAATTACATTTAAAACAAATTTATTATATCCTTTAATAATTAGTTTACTCACGCATAAGATTCTGTCCGTTTTATTACTGCATTTAGCTTATTATTGTATAGAAAAACATTTCTATACAATTAATATAGATATTTTATAAGTATTTAACAATGACGATGATTGCAATTATAAGAACGCCGATAGCTTTCTCTCTTTCTTTTTTTTCAATTATATATTATAATTACGTAATTAATTTATTAAAAACGCATTGTGTGCGCTAAATTAATTTCTTTCTACATCAAAGGTACAAATGGTTAAAAAACTTCATTCGGAGCACATTGCTTTTCAAATTTAATAATTTTCTTTGAAACCTATTTTTCTTTTTTTTTTTTTTTTGTAAACAACAACCCGCGTGTTCCTTTTTCTAATGTCGATACTTTGATACCTTAATACACTTTGATGTTTGCATTAAATTACTTTGAAAGATAGAAATTTGTTCATAAATAATAATGTCACTTGTGAACACGAAGAGAAGCATGTAATTTAATGATCATTATTAATTCTATCTGTTTCTTGATCTTTTGTTACTATTTTTTTTAGCACTATTGGTAGATGATTTGGTTTTATTGGAGTCTTTACTGTTATTATGGCAATCCTTGATTGGCGTAGGAACATGTTCTATGTTGCCATTGGATATAGGTCCATTGGAGAAAGGGGTGGAAGCAGAATCAGGGTTGCTAACAGTACCATTATTTTGAGTATATCCGGCTTGTACAGAAGTATGATTCTTCCCACTTGTTTCCTTGTTATTGCTAGAGATTGTATTAGAATTGTTGAAGTTGCAATTATCCTCACTGCCGCTGTTTCCAATTTGAGACTCCGATTCACTGTATCGTTCAACTGGAATGATCGGGCTGAGGTTAACAGTACACAATATGATTATAATAAACAAATTTAGAGAAGCGTAGAATGGAAAAAGAAAGCTCGTTATACGTGCAATCATTGTCTTACAAGCGTATTACAAAAACACACTGACTAAAACAGTTTCTATCATACATTAATTTGTAGCGATGGAAGTGGAGATTTGACGAATAGATGCATACACTAGGATCAAGCTAAATTATTTTTATGATACTAAAACAAGGATTTAAGAGAACTACCACTTGGACGTATTACAGAAATAACTTTTTATATAATAGCGAAGTCACATATGAAAAGTTTTTGAGAAAATGAATTGACGGTTCTTTGAAGAGAATTCAATTTTAAGACTTTAACGTTCATGCATAATGTATACAATAATTATAACTTTAAATAAAATTATATTTGATAACAATGATTTCAGTGAAATACTTAAATGCTACATACTATAAAATTACTTTTGTAATATTAAAAAATAAAATATATATATATATATAAAGAGCATAATGGCACAGTATAAATAAAATCAATAAATGAAAACTTAGATAAATATGGCTACTTATGCGACAGAAACTATTAAACTGCAATAAGTTCTAGAGAAAGGAAAATAAGAAAAAAAAAATTCAAAGGCATTGAGATATTCATTTTGTAAATAAATAGATAATTAATATCCATTCAGGTCCTTACTTTTTTCTTGTGTGTTCTCCACAAGACCATTAACAGCCTGCAACAAGGAATTAATATAAGCCGATCAAATATGTTTATTATGTCATTTTAATTAATTAGATACAATAATGTAGATAAGAACGGTTAGTCACCGCCATTGATGTGATAGATGATTTAGAAAATAATCTTTCTGCTTCCTTGAATTTCCTATTACGCTTATCGGCTTTGCTATTAGTATTTTTATTGCTGGCTAGGTATCTGTCCCATCCTCTTATTATATTTCCATATAATTGTGTATCTTCCAAATAACTTCCCTCAAATGCATAGATCTGACGTTCTAAATTTGCTAAAGTATCCTATGTAAATACAACAACATTTTAATTCATTTAAATAAATAATTATGATAATATATCTATAAAAAAGTTAAACAATACAAGAAAAGCTATGTAATTAAATAGATTTTAAATAAAATGATAAAATTAGATTAATGATACTGTCAAATAAGAACTTTAACCTAACAACATAACCTCAAAGGTCGGTGCATGCTGAGGCATAGAAATTCGTTCTATTTACACATATTTTTCGTAAATAAACATAAAATAATTTATTTTAACTTTCGATTGATTAAATAGATCAATAAAATTACTGATAAATGCTTTTTTTTTTTATAATAAGGTACAATAACAACATTTTACTTACAGCAATTTCAGCTTTACGCTTTACAAGTTCCGCTAATTCAGCTCTTAAATCCACTGAGGATTTTGTCGACATTATTGTTTTACTCTTTTAAATGTTAAGATTTATAATTTATTTTAACGATAAAATTGTATCAAAGATAAATAACTTCCTAGAACATAGGACGTTCCGTATCCACAAGTGCGAGTAAAATATAAACTACGGTTATCTACGTACAGGCGCAGTAACAAATGTAGTTTATTTATTTTAATACTTCCGGGAATTAAAATAATGTCAACCAATCATAGATCTTTATAAAAATTGGCGCGAATTTCATAAAGCTTTGAAATCTTTGAAAATAATCCTTGTTATACATAAGATTAATAATTATTTAGAAAATTAATTACAAGAAATATGAAATTTGTATAACATTATATTGATCGATATAATTAATAAAATTACATTATTGATAATTTATTAATAATATTAAATAATCAAATGTACTATTGTTTAAGATTTTGATGAATCGCAAATAATACTGACCCAGATCTCACTACAGGGAGATTGTTACATAGAAAATCTATAAGCTAAAAAAATATATTAATCAATCACATTTAAATGAATTATTTAACTATATCAAAATCGATGAATACTTACATGTACTCATATTACAAATTATAATAATTAAAATTAGAAAATAAGTTGTTTTTTTATATATGATTTACTAATACTACTGGATTACAAATGAATTAGTTATTTTCATTTTCTAGAATTATTATAACAATCCGCAACTGTTTTATCAAAGTATTAGGAGTATGTATAATACTGTAGCACTTTATTTCCTTCTCGGAAGAGTAAGTTCGATTACAGGAAACGGTGATAAATGGAAAGGTAGCTATACTATATATGTATGCGTCTGTGCGTTAGGAATAATAACAATGCATATCCATCTTCATAAACTCAGGTTACCATATTGAGATATCCTGAAAAGGGATATATGTTTTCTTTTTGTTCTCTTGCTACAGTTACGTTAGTTACTTCATTTTCCTCTTTGGCTTTAGAATATATGGTGCATAATTATATATACTGTAGTATATAATTATTTTACATGGTATGCAAAAGATAACTTTACACGCTCTATACATGATTAATTTAAGCTTATACCTTGAATGTACATATATATATATATAAATTATTATATTTCTTTCAGATTAAATATTTTAATTCTATTTTTTATTTTTAGTTATGATTTTATATAATTTTTCTCTCTACCAATAATGGTCGAGTTGATTGATCTATTTTTTAAGTAACTACAGCACGTAACGCTGTAAAGTATGAGAACGACGATGATAGAAACTGTAAAATGATGTTTATTAGAATATTTTTATTTTTAATAATTATTATTATATTTATTAAATATATTATTTTACCGAAGTGTAGTATTTTAGGGATAACGCTGGTAAAATTCCATTGATTGTGATGATTATCGGTTTTTGGGATCTTTGGACCAAGATGCACATATTTTTTAATACCTTTGAAGATTTTCCAATCCAATTGGAATTATAAATTGATAAACCAACAGCTATACTCTTTTTATGAAACATATATATGATCATTAGTTTTATAATGAAATGATTTTATATTGATTCAATTTTGTTTACCATTTCTGATAAATGTTCAGCTGGACGTGAGCTTATGAACAATTGTATTGTTGCACCAATTAAGAGAATGATGAATTGAATTCTTATGGTTGTTGATTTTGCCTGTTATTGAAAAGAATATTCATTAAAAATTAATTTTACTAAACAACAATGACAACAAAATAGAAATAAATTTTCGATAACTAACAAAAATAATTTGCAATGCACCGAATATCATTATCAAAGTTGTGATACAATTGGTGATAAAAATGATGTAACGCACACTTAACACAACATCCCGTGCATATCTAAAAAAAAGAAAAAAGAAAATTTAATAGAACAATCCTAATTGTTTTTGATTAAGACAATAACTTAGATTAAAATAATCGGAGTATTAATTACTTAAGCAATTGTAAATGTTTACGTATGTAATAATTTATATTGTCGAAATCCATAAGTCTTGTTAATTCGATAGACAAGATTTCAAATCTCGCTGAAGTGAACCACAATAAAACCGCATTCTGACAATCAATGGTACCACCGACAGCTGCTAGTATTCCAACAAATGCTTGCTGAAAGTAAACTATCTCGTATATCGGATGTGAATCCACTTTGAAAGGATACTTCGCGAAAGTTGGAAATGGTTGGGATAATATTGCTGGTCCTAGAACAAGACCAAAACAAATCACATAAAAGCCAATGGACATTGTTAAATGAAATATCCAACACTTGTTCACGTAATTTTGTAAAATGACTTTTTCCAACGAATTGGCTTGTTCCACGAAATTTTCCATTTCCTGAATTATCGACTGCGTGAAAAGAAATAAAATATAAAAATATCACATGAACCTATATCAAACGATATATGAAAAAAAAACCAGAAACAACTGTTAATTTACTTGAAATTTCCAACGTTGTATTCTTATTAAGATCATTTTTAAACACACTTGAGAAACACCTGCCAGAATGCACGTAGTTTGTACTGTAATTAAAGTATTATGACGATACTCGAAAATCCCATTAATTAATGCTAAAATCAAAAGTAAAGCTATCGTAAACGTTGACCACCAATAAACGTCACGCAATAATAGTTGTTTTTTTGTTGCATTTAAAGGTGGTGGCCAACAGCCCATTATGATAACACTCAATTTAGTAAACTTCAACGCAGTATTCGGTGAAACACTTAACATTATTTTTTATTAAATTTTAATAATCTAATTTCAATTAAAATTAATGATATTCGCGAGTGAGAAATATTTCCGAATATTAATTCGATATTCGATTATGATAATGTAGAAATCTAACTTCTTGCAAGCACATTTCAAAAATGATGTATACAATTGTGCGTGTATGTGGATCACACGGTAGTATATAAATAAATCATTAGATGAATTATGTTCACAATGTTGCTTCCATGTTGTAACAATTATTATCAATTACTTTATAATGCAACTAAAGTCATCATTTGTGTGTGCGTGTGTGTGTGTTAGTGAAGAATATGTGCTTTCATCAAATTTCAAGTTGATTTATTCTATTTCTCGAATAATAGTGTCCCATGTTTAATTCATTTTAGGATTTATCATTTAAATAGACAAATTTAGATTCATTTTTGATTCATTGTCTTTATCCTTCCTGTAATTTCAAATCTATAGTCTGAAAAATGTAGAAAAGTATTTTATCGTATCTCTTGCATATGTGTTTACGTATTCCATCATGCATATAGAGAAACATATTATTGAAGTTATACTTCTTTTTGCTCTTTATTTTTCCCTTACCCTTTTTTCACAGAGGATGAATAAATTAAGAAGCTCATCTTGTGGCTTTTCTTATGGTTCGTAATTATCGTTTATTTCTTCGCATATTCGATAACTTCATTATTCCACCTTTTCTTTCTCTTATGTTAGATTTTCTTCTAGGTATTATTAAGGAATAAATTCTAGATTCCGCTTATACGATAAGCGAGTTCTTTCTTTTCTTTCAGCGAAAACTGACATTAGTTGAGAGGTTTTTATTTTTCAGAGAATAATTTCTCATGTGTGTGTGTGTGTGTGTGTTCCATGAATTCAAAAATCGAATTGAAAGTAAGTTTGTTAGAAAAAGTCTTGAGATATCGTTTTTAGATATTAATTGTAGCAATTTTTAAAATCATTTTATAGATAAAGTTATTAAAAATAGATGAAAGTTAAAATATTATACGAGTACATTATTATTGAAATTAAATTTTTAATAATAATTTCATCAATAAATACTGACATTTACAGATATACAAAAAGTTAGATTAAATGTTTTATTTAACTGCAGCTCTCATTGTTGTGAAAAATGAAAACGCCGAAGACAGGAACTGAAATAATTATAATAATGAAACAAATCGATGTATTTAGAAGAAAAAAAAAAACAAGTGTTATTTTAGAACAACCTAATAATTTTTATAGTAACGGAAAGCTTACCGACATATAATAAGATAAAGATAATACTGGTAAAAATCCGCTAATTGTGATTATAACTGGCTTTTGGGATCTTTGAATGAGAAAAAGTATGTTTTTCGACATTTTTTGTGATTTTTCAACCCAATTTAGATTATAAGCTGCTGATCCAATCTCAGAACTCTGTCATAAAAAATTTTTAATAAAATAATCAACTGTACAGAGATCAATTATACTTATGATTATTTCAAAAATGTGAAATAACTATACCATTTCAATTAAATTTTCAGCCGGATACGAGTTGATAAATAATTGAATAATAGCGACAATATTCAGAACGAGGAATTGAAATTTGATCGTCCTTGAATCTGTCTATTATCAAAACAAATAAAACATCGAAAGTTATAGAAAATCGTTGCAACGTCTATAGTACAGAAAAATCATTATTCACGTGAGTACAAATTTTGTTTGATATTTAGGGCAAACTTTATTACGAATATTTAAAACAATAATGTGATTATAATAAAATATAGGCAAATAAAATGAATTAATAATAATCGAGTTAAATGATTAATATTGTAAATTATTATAACATATAAAATGATACTAACAAAAAGGAATAAAAGTCCACTGGATACTATTAATATGGTAGTAATACCTACAGTAGCAAAAATCACAAAACGTACAGTTTTGACAACGTTATCTGCATAACTAAAAAATAAAAAAAAAGATAAATCTTTACTTTATCGTAAAAATAAAAATATAGTTTATAATTGATTTTAGTGATAAAAATTACCAGAGAATTTGTCGATGTTTAAAGATACACAATTTGAGATCATACTCGTCTACAGTATTTGATATATCAATTTGTAACATTTCAAATCTTGCACCAGCGAACCAGAGTAAAATAGCTACTTGACAATCAATCGTTGCACCTGTAGATGCTTGTATACAAGTCACTGCTTGCATAAAATAAACAATTTCGTATATTGGATGGGTTTCCACGTTGAACGGATAGACWGCAAAAGTTGGTAATGGTTGTGGTAAAAATATTGGTCCCAGAACAATATTTGTAGCAGCTAAATAAAAGCCAAAGGTAAGAGATATGTGAAGTATAGAACATCTGTCCACGTATTTCGTTAGTATCGTTTTTTCGTATGGTTTTGCTTGTTTAAAAACATTTTCCATTTCCACTATAATTGACTAAAACGATGAAATTAATTTAATAGTAAATCGTTTGAGTTCAAAAGAAACTAATTAATAGAAATTATTATATTATTTTATGACACCTGTAAACTTGAACGTTGTATTCTACATGCTAGCATTTTTATACTCATTTGTATAACAGCTATTATAATACACATTGTTTGTATCATKATCTCTAAATTATTTCGATTAACGTATATACCGTACAACAACATTAATAAAAATGTTTGTGCACAAAGAAAAGAAATAGAAAAATATAAATCGAGAAAAAACAATTTTGTTTTAGATGCGTTCATTGGCGGTGGCCAARAAACTAACAAGGCTACGCTTCTTTTCGTAAATTTTAATGCTTCTTCCAGTGTAAATGTCATGACAATAGAATTATCTTCTTATTAATGTGATTGATTTGAACGTTATTGGCAATATATGTTAGAAATAGTTTGTATTTAAAGATAAACCAAATGAAGTATTTCCTTCTTCGATTTTACTATAACATATTATTCGAAGAAATTCTCGTATATTGTTCGCTCGATATTCTTATGTAAATCCTCATTTGAAGTTCCCTTTTATAAAACGTAATTTCCACTATCGCCATTCGATGAAGGGAATAAATCAGTCAGAAGTTCTTTACACGCTATGTTTCGTTTCTTACACATATCTGTTATTATCKTAAATTATTATGTGGAAAGGAGTTAAGCGGTTTCTTCCGGATCTTCCTTCGTCGAACTTCTTTTACATGAATAAATAAATAACGTTGTATCATCCTTCGTAATTATATCGTTCATTGTTTCACTTCGATAGTCGATAAACTTCTTTTTCTCGCATTATTAAGAAATTGTAATTTTAGGTATACGATGAACGAGCACTTCTTTTTCTTTTATTTGGAAACAGACAAGTGAGAGATCATTTTTGTTAAGAACAAATTTTTAAAATATGTGTCAAGGTTTACAATTACATAAAGTAAAAGTAAGTTTGTGAATTGGATTCGTGGATATTTACTTTAGGAATTGAACTTTTGGTTCAACTTAAAAAATAATTTTAGGAAGAAATATTTAATATTGATAAAAGTATTGGAATAAATGAGTAAAACAAATTCATATAATATAATTAATTTTACAAAGTTATTCCTTATCATTTTTTATTATATTTGGATGTTTAAAAAATAAAATGATGAAAGAATTTAGAGTAGAAGAATAATAAAATTCTCTCGGAAAGACAATTAGAACATTTAGAGTGACTCTTATGGTGCCGAGTTGAATATGTCGCATGCATAAGAAGGTGAAATATCCGAAGGTTGACACTAATGTGGGATTACTGTTGCACGAGATTTCTGTTGAAAGTTTGTTGGAGTGTTATGTAGTGCGAAGAAGGAAGATTACACTCAAGAACATTTTCACAGGTACACGTTCTCGAACATATAATTAAGTATCTATGAGTTTCACTAAAATGCAATTTTACGACTCGTAGATTTTTCGAATGTTTAGCAATGAACAATTTCGATAATAAATTCGCATACTTTTTTCAACATTTACCATTTACTCGCTAGAGCACGAATGTTATTTTTGCACAAATTATAAAACTAACTATCAAAGGTTAATAATAAACGGTCAAAGTCGTTTAGTTGTTCTTATTTCCTTCAAGTAACATATATCTTCGGATTTTTAATTTAATTTGAAACCAAGAATTTTTTTGTACATCCTATTCCATTATTTTATCTACAGTTTTAATTATATTTTTTAATTTTGTATTAAATACATATTTATGTTAATACGTTTCAAATAGGAAAATGATATTCGGAAGATTATTATTATTAAAATCTAATTTCTGATTAGAAATTTTACGCTACCATCATTATAGATTCTCTACACGTGTATTAATGTCAAAAGAAACAATTTAAATGTTTAATTAACTGCGGCTCTCATTGTTGTAAAATACGATAATGATGAGGACAGGAACTGAAATATTTAAAATAATATTATCTGCGTCTTTTTAAAGTATTAAGATTATTTAACAATGAGTTTGCAAACATACCGACATGTAATAAGATAAAGATAATGTTGGTAAAAATCCATTAATCCTGATTATAACTGGCTTTTGAGATCTTTGAATAAGAAAAAGTATGTTTTTTGACATCTTTTGTGATTTTTCGACCCAATTTAGATTATAAGCTGCTAATCCAATCGCAGAGCTCTGTCATAAAAAATTTAAAAAAAAGTAATCAACTGTACAGAGATTAATTATACTTATGATTATTTTAAAAATGTGAAATAACTATACCGTTTCAATTAAATTTTCAGCCGGATTCGAGTTAATAAATAATTGAATAATAGCGACTATATCCAAAACGAGGAATTGAAATTTGATAGTCATTGAATCTGTCTATTACCAAAAAAAATAATACATTAAAAGTTATGAAAATAAATAGATACATCTATAATAAATAAAAATCATTTTACAAATGAGTATGAATTATGCTTGATATTTAAGGTTAATCTTATTTCCAATATTTAAAACAAT
Organism: Polistes canadensis; assembly: GCF_001313835.1. Taxonomy (NCBI): domain Eukaryota; kingdom Metazoa; phylum Arthropoda; class Insecta; order Hymenoptera; family Vespidae; genus Polistes; species Polistes canadensis. The sequence continues at coordinate 22,914 of NW_014569764.1, read as the reverse complement.
TATATTTATAATTAAT
>NW_014569764.1:6693-22028 GCF_001313835.1 Polistes canadensis | reverse complement strand
ATCTCTAAATTATTTCGATTAACGTATATACCGTACAACAACATTAATACCAACGTTTGAGCACAAAGAAAAGAAATAGAAAAATATAAATCGAGAAAAAACAATTTTGTTTTAGATGCGTTCATTGGCGGTGGCCAAGAAACTAACAAGGCTACGCTTCTTTTCGTAAATTTTAATGCTTCTTCCAGTGTAAATGTCATGACAATAGAATTATCTTCTTATTAATGTGATTGATTTGAACGTTATTGGCAATATATGTTAGAAATAGTTTGTATTTAAAGATAAACCAAATGAAGTATTTCCTTCTTCGATTTTACTATAACATATTATTCGAAGAAATTCTCGTATATTGTTCGCTCGATATTCTTACGTAAATCCTCATCTCAAATTCTCCCCATAAAACGTAATTTCTATTATCGCCCTCCGATGAAGGTAATAAATCAGTTAGAAGTTCTTTACACGCTATGTTTCGTTTCTTACACATATCTGTTATTATCGTAAATTATTATGTGGAAAGGAGTTAAGCGGTTTCTTCCGGATCTTCCTTCGTCGAACTTCTTTTACATGAATAAGTAAATAACGTTGTATCATGTTTCACATAATTATATCGTTCATTGTTTCACTTTAGTAGTCGATAAACTTCTTTTTCTCGCGTTATTAAGAAGTGGTAATTCCAAGTATACGATGAGCGAGCTCTCCTTTTTCTTTTATTTCGAAACAGACAGTTGAGAAATCATTCTTTTTAAGAACAAATTTTTGAAATGTATGTTAAGGTTAACAATAACATAAATTAAACGTAAGTTTGTGAATTGGATTCGTGGAAATTTACTTTAAGTATCGAATTTTTAGTTTAATTTACAATATTAGAAATATTTCTAAAGAAATTTTTAATATTGATTAAGGTATCAGAATAAATGAATAAAACAAATTTATATAATGTAATTAATTTTACAAATGTATTTTTTTATGAATTTCTATTATATTTGAATTTTTTTAAAATATAAAATGCTAAAAGAATTTAGAGTAGAGGAATAATAAATTTCTTTTGAATAGACAATTAGAACATTGATGTTTTTAGCGTGATTCTTATAATGCCGAGTAGAATATATCGTATGCATAGGAAGGTGAAATGTCTAAAAGTTGGCACTAAAGTGGGATTACTGTTGCACGAGATTTGTGTTGAAAGGAGTGTTAGGTCGTGCAAGTAAGGAGGATTATATTCGAGAAACGAAAATGCGAGTCACCGTATCACGGTATACGAGCATATACACGTACTCGAGTATATACTTAAGTATCTACGAGTTTCACTAAGGTGTAATTTTACGATTCGTAGATTTTTCGAATGTTCAGGAATGAACGATTTAAAATCTAACTTTGTTTACGTTTTTCACCAGTTACGATTTACTCGCTAGATCACGAACGTTATTTTTGCTCAAACTTTAAAAAGACCTTTCGAAGGCCAAGAAACGTTAAAAGTCGTTAGGTTGTTCTCATTTCATTCAAGTAGCATATATCTTTGGATATTAAGTTTAATTAAAAATAAAGGATTTCTATTTTACCATCGAATTCGATTATTTTATCTACAGTTTTAATTAATTTTCTTAATTTTTCATTAAATATATATTTATGTTACTACATTTCAAATGAGAAAATGATATTCAACAGATTTTTATTATTGAAATCTAATTTTTGATTAACATTTCTACGTTTCCATCATTATAGATTCTACATGTGCATTAACAGAAATAGTAAACATTGAAATGTTTAATTAATTAGAGCTCTCATTGTTGTGAAAAATGAAAACGACGAAGACAGGAACTGAAATAATTATAATAATAAAACTAATCGATGTATTTGAAAGAATAAAAAAAGCATGTGTTATTTTAGAACAATCTAATCATTTTTATAGTAACGAAAAGCTTACCGACATATAATAAGATAAAGATAATATTGGTAAAAATCCGCTAATTGTGACTATAACTGGCTTTTGGGATCTTTGAATGAGAAAAAGTATGTTTTTCGATATCTTTTGTGATTGTTCAACCCAATTTAGATTATAAGCTGCTGATCCAACCTCAGAACTCTGTCATAAAAAATTTTTAATAAAATAATCAACTGTACAGAGATCAATTATACTTATGATTATTTTAAAAATGTGAAATAACTATACCATTTCAATTAAATTTTCAGCCGGATTCGAGTTAATAAATAATTGAATAATAGCGACTATATCCAAAACGAGGAATTGAAATTTGATAGTCACTGAATCTGTCTATTATCAAAAAAAATAATACATTAAAAGTTATGAAAATAAATAGCAACGTCTATAATAAAGAAAAATCATTTTACAAATGGGTATGAATTATGCTTGATATTTAAGGTTAATCTTATTTCCAATATTTAAAACAATTATATTTATAATTAATGTAATTATGATTAAATATAAGTAAATATGATTTATCTTTGTAATAATAATAATAATCGAGTTAAATGATTAATATTATAAATTATTTTTGCATATAAAACGATACTAACATTAAAGAGTAAAATTCCACTGAATACTATTAATATGGTCGTAGTACCTACACTAGTAAGAATCACAAAACGTACAGTTTTGACCACGTTATCTGCATAACTAAAAAATGAAAAAAAAAAGACAAATCTTTACTTTATCGTAAAAATAAAAATATAGTATATAATTGATTTTAGTGAAAAAATTACCAGATAATTTGACGATGTTTGGAGATACACGATTTGAGATCATACTCGTTTACAATATTTGATATATCAATTTGTAACATTTCAAATCTTGCACCAGCGAACCAGAGTAAAACAGCTACTTGACAATCAATCGATGCACCTGAAGATGCTTGTATTCCACTAATTGCTTGTACAAAATAAACAATTTCGTATGTGGGATGTATTTCCACGTTGAACGGATAAACAGCAAAAGTTGGTAATGATTGTGGTAAAAATATTGGTCCCAGAACAATATTTGTAGCAGCTAAATAAAAGCCAAAGGTAAGAGATATGTGAAGTGTAGAACATCTGCCCACATATTTCGTTAGTATCGTTTCTTCGTATGGTTTAGCTTGTTTAACAATATTTTCCATTTCCACGACTATTGACTAAAACGATGAAATTAATTTAATATTAAATCGTTCGAATTCAATAATTAAATAATACCAGTTAATATATTATTTTATTACACCTGTAAACTCGAACGTTGCATTCTACATACAAGCATTTTTATACTCATTTGTATAATAGCCGTGCATGAGCATGCTATTCGTATCATAACTTCTACATTATTCCGATAAACGTATATCGCGTTCCCCAATGCGATAAAATTTGCTTGAGCTGCGATAAATGATGCCCAAAAATATATATCGAGAAAGAACAATTTTGTTTTTGATTCGTTTATCGATGGTGGCCATGAAATTAATAAAGCGACGCTGCGTTTAGTAAATCTTATCGCATCTTCCGCAGTATACTTCATGACAATATAATTTGTATTTATTTTGTTCACCTGACCGAATTGACAATCTGACCTGAACCTTTAACACGAATAGAAAATTGTTCAATGTTCACGAAGATCTGATATGTTGTTCAGAATTTGTATGATTTTAACGAATGATTGGAAAATATTCCTGTTTATTGTCCGTTCGATATTCTTACGTAAACTCTAATTTTGAATTCTCTCTTGAAATGTGTTTTCACTATTTCCAATCGTCGAAGGGATTATAAATTAGTTAGGTGTTCTTTGCACGCTACACGTATCTTACAACACGTATCTATAATTATCTTAAATTATTGTGTTCCGAGTAGATAAGCGATTCTTCCTACCCTTTTACCTTCGCATAAGTTTTCTTACGTGTTATTTTGCAATTGGAAAATTCTAACATACGGAGAGAGAGAAGAATAAATAATTATTTAGATTGTATATAACAGTTGAATTTAGTTTGTAACTTGACGTTTTTCTTTCTACAATGAAATTTAGTTCATTCATTTTACACATTGTTGACTCTTTTTTGTTTTTTAAATCCAATTTATATTGTTGAATATTCGTATTTATGTATGAATAAAGAATACAAGGATGAAGATACGAAGTTATTAAAAAGTGATCGTAGAAATAGAAATAAAATATTATTTACTTTTTGAAAATATTTCATATTTACATTAACATTTGTTATATTTTTAATAATGTAAGTATAGTTTAAATATTATATTTACGTGATTTATATTATTAATATTTTGGAGTCGATAATGTTTCATATATTTTTTAAATATTATTTTATAAAAACGGCTCGGATCGTTGTAAAGTATCGGAAGGATACATTTAAAAACTGCAAACAAAAAAAAGATTTCTTATATCAATCATTTATGTATTAAATATTAAAATAATAATAATAATTTGATCATTTATATGATTGTAGAAATACCGACGAATGGAAATTAGTATTACTTTGTATTTGTGCAAACTGCGAGTACTGTATTATCGATTTCATTGATTGAATGGAAGTATCTTTTACCAAAGGAGTGAATGAAATTTTCTACGTGTACTTTTGCACTCAGCATTTGAAGTTATCCTGTTTGTGTACCTTACCGATAGATAATATTCTAAGGACAACGGAGGTAAAATACCATCGATCGATATAATCACAGGTTTTTGAGATCTTTGCATTAACGAATATAGATTGCTTTTCATTTTTGGGGATTTGTTGATCCAATTAGATTCGTATGCCGCTAATCCCACTGCTGAACTCTGCGATCCAATAAATAAATAAATAATTAGTAATTTTTTTTTTTTTATATTAAATTCAAGGATATTAATTTCATAATTTTTGTATACTGCAACTCATCTTTGACGTGGATACATAAAATTATTTTTTTCTATATAATATTTAATTGATATAAATTATAACAAAATATTATATTTGTGATTTGTTTTTTGTTATTGTACTTTAAATATAAAATTTAAAATTGATCGAATTGAGAGAGAGAGAGAGAGATGGTTATTATAAAATTAACTGCGTATATTTTCAAAAATTTATTCACCATTTCTATCAGATTATCTGAAGGTCTGCAGCATAAAAACAATTCAAAGATCGATCCAGCTATCAACGAAACGAATTGAAGTTTCAGTGTTATCGAATCTGCCTGTTGCGATAACCAATCATTAATTCCAACAATTCAATAGAAGAAAGAAATGTCAAAAAAAAAAAGAAACGAAAAGAAAAAAAATAACTAACAAAGAGAAATTCCACTCCACCGAACACTATGCATATGGATGAAACACCAATACTGGTAAGTATGATGAAACGAATCGATTTAACAACATTTTCTGCATATCTGGAAAATTTGAGATAATACGTAAACACACAAAAATATTTCTAATTAATATTAATTATTTCACAGAGTGTGTGTAGGTTTATTATTAACATTATGATTAAATAAAATATTGAACAATTTTTATTCGTGACTGAACAATGCTGATTTACTCTTACATTGAGGGTTAAAAATAATAAAAAAAAAAATAAAAAAAGATAACAAATCTTAACTCACGACCCAACGATGCCAATTTAAAATATTAATTAACAATGTTGTAATATATCAATATAAATTATTAATAACAAACGAACATATATATACTTTAATAAAAAATTACCTTAATAAATAGACATGCAATTTAATACAAGATCTTAATTCGTGTTCATTGGTGATATTATTTAATTGAATCGTTAACATTTCAAATCTAGCTCCTGTAAACCAAAGTAAAAAAGCAACCTGACAATCAATAGTCACACCAACGGCTGCTTGGATCCCAACGAATGCTTGCTGCAAATAAATGATTTCGTAAATCGGGTGAGATTTTACTTCGAACGGATATTCTGCAAAAGTTGGAAATGGACGTGGTAATATTATAGGTCCCATGATGAAGGCCACGCAAATCGTGTAATAACTAAATGTCATCGCAAGATGAAACATCGCACTTTTGTCGACGTATCTCTGCAGAATCGTTCTCTCAAAGGTGTTCATCTTTTTGATGAAGTCTTCCATCTCAATGGTTACCATCTACGAGTCATATTTTTCCATTTCTTTTTTCTTGTTTTTTCTTTTTACTTTTTTTAACGAATATATTATAAATGTCCCTTGATTTACGCGTTACTTCGCGTTAATTCGTGATTTGTTCTTTTATCATACACAGTTTAAATTAGCACGTTAGAAATTTTTGTTGAATTTAATTAATTTAATTATTATATGTTTTTGACTGAATCAAGGGACAAATGTGTATTTAATAATAATAAATCAATGATTTACCTGAAGTCTCGATGATTGACTTTTAAAAATAATCATTTTAATCCAAATTTGTGAGGAACCCATACAAAAACAAATTGATTGGGTCACTATCACCGAATCTTGATAATGTTTCCGTATTCCATAGATTTCAGCGAATAAAAACAATAAAATAATTAAGAACGATATCCACCATCTGATTTCACGAAATATGAGTTCCTTTTTGGTAGCGTTTATTGATGGCGGCCAAAAACCCAATGGTGATACACCAAGTTTAGTAAATTTCAATGCACACTCTGGACTGACCTTAGGCACAAGCATTACGATGAAAAATAATTTAAAAAGTAAATGTAAATACTTCAATTCAACCCTTCTTTATCTTCATCATTTTCTACACTGAAGCTAGAATCCTGAAACGTAAATGCTTTGACGATTGGTCGATGAATAAATTATAATCTTCTTTGTCGTAGAATTGAAGTTTTCATATCCTTGCCTGAGCAAGAATTTATCGAATTTTCCATGAAGTAGGAAATATTCTTGCACCATGCATTTCCAGTTACTTCCTATTTTTGTCTAATTATCATTTATTTGTGTAAATCTACAGTCAGCTGTTACTGTTCTCTTTCTCATGGTTTCAAACATTTACATATTTAAGGATATGTAAGGTTGGAAAAGTGAAGTTAGTTCATTTCGTTTTACTACAAGGTATATTTCAGTTTGTAATATCCTCTTGTGCAAATTATCTACAATATTTAAATACTTAGAACGTGACTTTCTCGCGTCTACTTTGTTCATTTGGTTAATTGTATTATTTTAACATCATCGTTAATAAAAATAAAATCACACACACACACACATATATTTTATCTTAATTTATATATTGTACATTTAAAAAAATATCTAACCGTATATAATGTATTCTCTGTTCGTACTACTTAAAATTCATTCCCTGTATTAGAAATTACAAACAAATATTTGAAAACGTAATTTCATTTGTTTAAGGAAATAATTTCGAAATTTCTTTCATTTTTCTTGATAAACTTAAAAATAACATATTTTTTATAATCATTTAAATAAACCAAAAATTACTTCATTATTATCTTCTTCTTGTTCTGTAAAAAAGAATAAAAAAGAATATTTGATACTGATTTTGAAAGAAAATATTTCCAATTGTTTTAATAAAATTTGAAAACAATATAATACAAAATATCGATCAAAGTTTAATAATTTAAATTTTATGAGATACCATATAGAGTAGAACTACTATTAATTGATTAAAGTACACATTTCAGTTTATGTAATAATAATTAATAAAGTAGTAGAATTTCGATCGAGTTGGAGAAAGGAATATTCACAGGAAAATACGTAACGCGTGATACTCTGGACGGAGATAAACAAAGAACTGACACTGTCCTACTTCGGTATGTCAAATCTGTCTAGTGTATATATAAACTTTGTGTAAATAATCTAAACAAATTTTATTCGCTGATATTATCCTTGATATTTTATACATAAAATGTAAGCTTATGAAAATGTTATATACATATAATGTTCTCAATTTTTTAGAAATCACATAATCATATACATATTCATGCTTATGTTATCACAGAATATTTCACTTCAGAAGTATTCATTATTTTCCAAATTTAGAATTTGAATTTTCTTTTTTTTTGTTTTTCAATTAGTTTTCAATAATGTTTTACTGTAATTATGTACGTTTCACAATGATTTTATGATATACTATTAATTTTCTATGCTATTCGTATTAATATGAAAATATTTCAAATATATTTTATATTTGGAATAAAAATGTATATTAATATGTAAACGATAATCGTATTAGAAAAATCTATAAATTAATGTTGGCATATGTATTAAAAAGTTTGACACGTTAAATATTGATTGACCTGATTACAAATTATACTTTATCCTTTGTATATTATTAATTTATCTTAATCACACACCAATACACACAAATAATCTTATTAAAAACATTTTTGAATGATCCGTTGTTATATTAATTCGTTGATGAAATATACAAAATACTTTGTTGTTCACCTAGATTAATCTAATAGATTTTATTTAGTCCTAAATTTGTTATCATCATTCGAATGTAAATTTATGTTAACAACCAAAACAATAATCGTATTAGAAACATCTCTAAATTACTGTCGACATTACAGTAGCGAGTTAGTCGTTTTGTGGATTCGATAGAAACTAGAGTTGCACGTTTCGGCTTATTGTTATTCGGCCGGTTATACACAGCATTTCATCCAAAATAATCGGGATCGTTCGATGAAATCGTTCGTACGGCTACCTCGCTGTCCCATTATCAGCGTTCGTTGCCAAATGGCCGAAGTTAAAACAAGAACGAACGGATAAAGAGAAAACGTACGATCTGTACGAGCAATAGCACCACCACTACCACCAACATCAGCACCACTACCACCACTACTAACACCAGTACAAGCAGTAGAGAAGTGTCGTTCAAACGGAGAGTCATAAAACCGATCAACGGATTAATTATCGAATTCGTATTTGTTCCCGTCTACGATATACGATTAATTCTCCTCGATTTATTGAGCTTACGATTTCGTGTCGTCGCCAAAATTTCCCCTTTGCCCCCGCCCCCGCCCCCGCCCCATCCTTCCAACTCGACACAAACCAATCCACCCACCCACCCACTCATCCCGCTTTCGTTTCCTCTCCAATCCTCCCTCCTATCCTCTTGTTACGTTCTTTTATTTTTTTTACAATTCGAAATATGTTCTCAATTTTGTTTCCTTTCTTTTTCTTTTTGCTCGTAAAAAAAAAGTTGTTAAGCGAGTTAAAGCTTCGTGTATCCGCATTTTTTCTTTTCTAATGCATTTCATTAGATTGCATCATCACCGTGTCGTTCTTTTTAATACAATATTTACTGTAACAAAAAAATAATAAAGAATTGAAATGTAATTAGATTAAATTAAAATTAAAGGTATTTATTTTAAATATATAATAATAGTTTGATATTTATTTAGATATTAAATAGTAAAACTTTTTTGAGCTGGTTATTAACTAATTTAAATTTAAATGTAAAAATATGTGATAATGAAAAACAGCTTATACCGGGTGTCCTGAAACTGATGGTGCAAGAGAGCAGATGATTATATGATACTTAAAAATGTAAAATATAATTTGTTCGTATAACTGTTGGCTTGTACCACCAATTATAGGACACCCTGTATATTAATCAATTCAATATAAAACTTGATTAACAATACAATACTTCTTATATATATTTTATTTTTTATATAAAGAGATAATCTCATCTCAAAATAATATTGCAATAATAATAGCATAACATAAATATTTCTATATGCAATTTTATATTAACTTTGATCGAGCAGATAATATAAATGAAAATTATGATAAAAAATATGAAATTATATTTCAAACAAAAAAAGTATACAATAAATAAGCGTTGATAAATCTAATATCAAAGAATTCAAAGTAACATAGGATTTTAATCTCTTTTTTTTTTTATATCGATAACTGAGGTATACGTTATCGATAAACGAATAAGATATTGATATATCTGTTTTTTTTATTCTACGTTATATCAAATAAGCATGTTGATTAAATTGTAATATACTTACTGATATAATGCTGTTGGTATGAGTATCATCAATACTGAAGCCATACAACAAACCATAACTACTGTAAGGATCATCGATTCTCCGAGAGGTGATTTATTGCCAATGTGAATTTCCGTCTTTGTTTCCTGAAATTCAATGTAAGAAAGACTCCAATAAAATGTTTTATCACGAAACTTTCGATAGGAGAGATACGCTTTTAAAGAAAATTGCATGTTACGACGATATCTCATATATATATATATATATATATATATATATATATATATATATTTCGAGAAAGAGTGAGAAAGTAAGAGATTCTGAACTTTTTCTTACAAACTTTTACTATACTGAATGACCATTTTACTAGAAATATTTCCGTTGTAATACGAATTTCGAAAACGTGTTTCCTACTAAAGTTTTGTTATTTTGAAAAACGACTTAGGAGTTGGGATTTTTCACGTTTGATCTTGCATAGTCACGTTTCGAAGATCATTAAATTACACTATGTCAATTTATTCAATTAATATTCTTATATTTCTCAAACAATTTTCTAAACTCTATTAGTGAAAAAATATTTTTTTTTAATTACATATTTGTATGGATCTTTGATGTTGATTATAAAAAGAAAACAAAAAGAAAATAAGTATATTCCTCGTGTAAAAAAGTTAATACGATATTCGTGTAATTTTTAAATGATTATTCATGGTCCAATCATTGACACCGATTTTTATAATCTAAAGTCATACCAATTTTTATATATATATTGTGACAGTAAAATATTTGTATAAAATTTGTATTATAATTGAAATATTTTAAGTGATAAAATTAACGATTCTAAATCCTTACGTAATTCTGATGAAATTCTGTATAATAAAAATTCGTATACTTGATGTATACGTGTGTACGCGTGTATTAAATTATTGGAAAAAATTTTAATGAAAATTCGAGTTTCCAATAATTTTCTAATCCTTTTAAGCAGTGATAAGAAAACTTTATACAATCTAATTTTATTTCTATTTATCTTTTTCTTTTTATTATCTATCTTCTTTATTTTTCTTTAATTTTTAAAAGTATAACTCCGTTCATAGTTTTTCTTTATCTTTGTTTGTCCTATCTATCTTGTTTGTTTTCTTTGAGTTTCTTCGTTTGGTCAACGACAACGAACAGTCAAACGCGGGAGACAAACTAGATCATTGTATTTTCTACAAGATATACGTGTTCGTGAAATCAAGTGGGAATTAATTAACCAAAGAAAAACTTCGATCGTTGTCTGGTACAATAAGAATGTAAGATGGTTTCTCTCGTTACTCCAACTTTACTGAGTTAACGAACAACCATGGGAAAGAGAGAGAGAGAGGGAGAGAGAATACAAATAGTAAAAGCTAACAAAAGATTCTCTAACTTCATCGATCGAACACACTTCTCTATCTTTCTCTCAAATACTTCAAAATTAACAAGAAATTCTACTTTTATCTGTAGAAAAAAAAAAAAAAGAATTAAGTGTTTATTTAGATATATGTGTTGAAAATAAAATAATTTTTATTTCATGGATTGAAAATATGTAAAAGAATTTAATTTAAAATAATATAAAAAGTACGAATAATAAAAAGGGCAGAAAAATGTGTTCGATTTACAGCAATGTGAGAGAATAATGAAAGGAAATGTACTTTTTTTTTTTTTCAAAAAAAAGAAAATGCAAATAATAAATGCAGATAAAAGTGTTTCACGTAGAAAATGGATGAAAGAATAAAGATAGAAAATTTATTTATTTAGAAAAGGAAAATGTAAATAGTTTAAGCAGAATAACTGTTTGAGTCTACAATTATTCATACTATCGTATAAATAATATTATAGAATATTAAAATATTTGATTTCTTTTAAAAATAAAATATTATATAAAAAGTTTATATTTAGTATATGTATTATTTTTACTGTTATTATTTTAATACAGAAAAAATGTATTTTCTATTTACAAAGGTTACTTTTTAATAGACACCAAAATTCTACTTTAATCTGCGGATAATAAAAAATAATAAATTTTTATTTTACGTGTAATAAAAAAAAGAAACAACACAATAGAGAAAAATATATATTTTTCTTTAATAGAGAGACAGAACGTAAAAATAAAACGTTGATTACATTGTCGCATAAAATTTTGACGAGTTGACTTCCGTACCTTTTTCCATTAGGACTTTTTATTGTTTAACTTATCTCGTTAACAATGTTCCTTTAGAAGAATGGTATATAATATTAAAAGTATAAACGATTTATTCGCACGTCAGCTTGGCCCTGTCTATTTTTTTCGACCGATAAGTTTATGCACGAGGCTCGTATTACTTCGAAACTTTACGATTCTCAAAGCTTCCAAAATGTTTACGGACATTGTCAGGTGTATTTAAATACCCAGACGAAAATAATTGATTGTTAGTGTTACTTCGTAAAAACTTTATCACAATCATTTTTCATTTTTATTTCTTAGATTATTATTTTTACCATTTAAATATTAATTAATTATTATTTTAAATAGAGAGAGAGAGAGAGAGATGATAATTAATATTTGTAATTGTGATAAAGTTGCATCAAGTTGTATATTAATATTTGATATAATTTCAATACTTTTTCTTATAAATACTGATACATTTATTTCATGTTTACTACATATTAATATCCAAGACAATATATTAAAAATACTAATTATCAAATATTCAAATATTATTAACTATCAATATCGCGATATCAATATTTATTTATTTCAAGAAATAATCTCAAGTCATTCGTGTATTCTGTATGTGTGTATATAAGCACTAAAGAATATTTCTCTCAATCGTGATTGGAATAAATTCAATTACTTTGATAGATCCTAGAAATAAATTATAAATTGCAATCACGTTTGCGTTTATTATTTACTTTCTTCTCTCCCTCTCTCTCTTTCTCTCTCTGTTTTACAAGCACTCTTTTTTTTATATTACAGTCATATGCCGTAGGGCGTTTACTCAACATCTTAAATGAATACTCCGGGAATTGTAGAGATTCGTTAAATATATATATATACGCACACATATATATATATATATATATATATATATATATAAAAGTACACACCTGAAGTTTTTGTGCGTTGCAGATAGAATAAAAGATACAAACAAATATAAGGAAAAAAAGTTGCCGTAACATTTTGTCTTCTTTTCACGTCAATTCTTTACACCAATTCAATTGATACTGAAGAAAAATCATAGTCGAGTAACACATTCCAATAACTCTTGTGTTATCTTTCATTTATCTCTGAGAGATAACATTAAATGGACAATTGTAATTGGACTTTCAATAATATCTTCTTATCTTTCTTAATAACTTCAACAATTTAAACGTTTAACTTAGTCAAAGTATTACAAAACATTTAACTCATTCGTATTTAAGTATAAAATATTTTTATAATTGTTTTTATATTTATTTAATTAATTTTCTTAGTTTATATATAATTTTATTTTATGTTAATTATGAGAATTTTTATCATATTTTTGATGAGACAATATTTAGAATTTACAAAAAGAATGAAGATTTGTTCTAAAAGAAAGAGAATTTTAAAAATAGATAAGGTAGGTAAGCATTATATTATTTCAACATATTGTATGATAATACTCTATTATAATATAAAGTAGGTGTTTAAAATAAAGTGTCACAAAGTTTTATATCTGGAAAATACAATAATTTAGAAATTTTATTATTCAGAGAGACAAGAAGTTATGTATATATTAAATTATAAAGGGAAAGTATATTATATGTGCTCATAATTATGAAAGTGGTCAAAGTCAAAATTAAAAAAAAATTAGTTTATTAGTTATTTCACAACCACATTATTTTAAACTAAATTAATTCAATGTAATTTTCATGATATTGTCAAAAATGAACCGTTAGATAGTGTTTCATAATTACCACTTTCATAATTATGGGCACATATTATATAGATTATACTATTTATTGTATTATATTTTATTTAACAAATATTTTCAAAGTTAAACTTTTCGTTTTTTAATAGTAACCTACATTTTTTATCATAGAAAAATTATTCTACCAAAGAAAACCAATAATTTTTGCATGAAACATTTTTTCATTCCAAATTCGAGACAAAAATTGGATTTTAGATAGTAACGAAATTGTTCATTATTTAAAATCACAGTTTAGTCGGAACTTTAATTATTCATAAATATTCTTATCATTCATAGTCAATTGTGAGAATTTATTCGTATAGTATATTTTGCAATATATTTGCATAAAATAATTGTGCGAATAAATTTGTAATTTGTATTAGGTAAATTATTGAAATGATTGATTATTTTATACATTATTGTTATCTTTTAAGCTAATATACGTTTAAACGTTAATGAAATTTCTTATGGTTTTTAATATTTTCCTTTCTTTTACGTTTAAAAATAACGTCAACCAACGAACGAATAATTTTTTGTCAAAATGTCAATTTCTAACGCATCAAAAGCGAAACATTCATTTTGTTAGCACACACCGTTTATTACCTTACCCGTAAAGATAAATGGATTTCACTTGCGCTCTTTTTCTTCTTCTTTTTTTTCCTCCTCATATTTTTTATATTTCTATTTTTTGTTTTTACTTTTTCATTTATTCTCTTTTTTTTTTTCTTCCATATTTTTATTTTTTATTTATATCGTCGAACTCTGACTTGTATGAGTATACGTATGTACGTGCGTTGTGCAGAGTTGCAAGTAAAACAGGTAGTTTTGAATGGATAAATGTGGAAAAATGAAACAGAAAAAAACCGAGGAGAGAGTGAGAAAGAAATAGAAGAAAAAATAAATTGGAATAGAAAAAGAATTATCAACGATAGTCTTTTTATGAGATAAAAATTGCAATTTTAAAAAGGATTTAACATCAAAGTTTAATTATTAGTTACTTTAATAAAAGAAAATATATTTATATATGTATATATAATAAAAAGATTGTGTCAGGGCTTATTTATGTGTGATTATGTATATCACAAAATAATATATATATTAATTTCGTAATTTGTTAAATATTTCAATTATTTATATAATAAAATCAATTAATAAAAAAATTTTTTAACAAGAATTTTGTTTTCATTCAATCAACTGTCATAATAACCAACACACTGATGTCTGGTATGACGTCAAGTAGGTAAAAGAATTTATTTCACTTTGAGCTACGATTTTTGCGAATGGAAATGAAATTAAAAACAAAAAAAAATACCTATGCACGAGAGAAAGTGGCGTTACTACGAACCGTAATACTTTTTTACCAAGAGTAGAAAATATAGTTATCACTTTTGGAATGAGAAAAATATCGGCATGCGAATATATTGGGAATCCAAATTGAATATTGTAGTTTCATAAAATAATTCACCGAGTTTACGGGGTGGTGGCGGGGGGGGGG
>NW_014569764.1:0-6058 GCF_001313835.1 Polistes canadensis | reverse complement strand
AAAAAAAAAAGACAAAAAGAGGAAAAAGCGGTGTGGGGCGGAGGAGAGGGGAGGGGTAGAAAAAAAAGTAGTGAGAAAGATAAAAGCAGTTAGACACGCCAAGAGAGGTGGGATCCGTTAGTAACAAACATCGCCATCGTAGTTATCAATTTCCTGTAATCCCGTATTTCCTTGGCATTTCTCGCTGTGTATACTTTACAGATTGCCTCGTTGAGCCCCCGTGGGAGTTCGGATCTTGCAAACAGGAAAATACTCGAGCTTACCGTCCCATAAAATTTGATAAAGTAAGAAGTCAACTGTGCTGCTGGCCCACTAGAATCGGATGAGAGACAACGAGAAATCTCTAGTATATATATTTTTATTTTTATCTGTGTTTGTTTGTGTGTGTAGGGGAAGGTGGGTTGTAAATGTGTATGGTCGGTGATATTTTGAACGTAATCAACAGTTTTGTCAATTTCTTGTCTAACAAGTTAAATATATTCATTTAATATATGATTTTAAATTAAAATACTTTTTTTGGTAGATTTATATTTGTACTTGCGTGTATACGCTTTATTCGATGTTCTAAATAAATATTCGTTTGTTTTTGTTTATTTTTTGCTTTTTTCTTTTTGGTTTTTTTTTATAGGAAGATAAGTATCTTTGAAATTGAACAAGTTTTCGAAATGTGCACCTTGACTTGTAAAAGTTTTTCATTTCCAATTTCATTGAAATCAATAAAAAAGATTAGAATTGGAATATTGAATCACTTGTATCGATCTTTCGTAAAGTTTTTCATACCCGTTTAATTATACTTTTAAACGAAATTACGTTTTTCTTTTTTATATTTCATTTAATTTGTTATAAGAAGTTAAGTACTTAAGTATATATTCGAGTATATATTCGAGTTGAAAAGGGTTTGAAAAATATGACACCTTACGCGAGTAAAAGTTTAATTGGCAGTTCGAATCAATTGGAAAAAAAGAAGAAGAAGAAGAAGAAGAAGAAAAAAAAAAGATGATGTAATAAAACGTTAGCATTATCGAAGCTTGTAATAAAGTAATCTTGCAAGGATACCTCAAGTTTCTCGTTTCGAAGTACGTACCAAACGATTTGCAAAGTTTTCCCGAAGACTTTCGAAGACAGTTTAAGTTACTTTAAGATTGAAAATCCTTTTCCCAAACGGGTACTTTAGAATTTAAAGCGTCTTTTCGAAGAGCCCCTAAAGTTCAAAGGAAAAAGAAACTAGTTAATTTTACATCCTAATACACATACCGATTTTCCTTTTTTATATTTACCTGCTAACGAGATCAAATCAATTCCAGTTGGTATTATGATCGTTTAGAGATCGTTTGTCTAATTTAAAGAAATAATTTAAATGTTCGGTACGATATAAAATACAGGAAAAAGAGAATATCCAATAAAATGGTATAATAAGATCATTTGTCGTTACTATTCAACATAATCGAGTTTCTTATTTCTAAAGTTCGTTAACACTCTTTGCAAATTTGATTTCTCGAAATTAAAAAATATCACCGTATCTTTTCAAATCGAATTATTACATCGACTTTTATTTATATTTTTTTAACATTAAATATGCCAATTTAGTTAACCCCTTTAGCACTCGAGATCTTCTTCGTTCGGACGAGTCATCAATTCGAAACAATTTTTCGCATATTTGGTGAATTTCTTACACAGCTATCCTTCAAATGATTGAACACACAATTTAACGTTTCAAACTTATATATTATATTTTAACATTTTATATATCTTTATACTTCAAATAAGGACATTTGTTAAACATTAAGCTCTGTATCGTGTTTTTTGTGTGATATTTTATAAAACAATCTCCAAGATGCTTCCTCGGTTTGTTTAATGTACGAAATAACAGATTATTACATTATATTCTTCCACATACTGGATTCAGAATTTTTCAGCTTCCCTATACGTAATAGACACAGTACATTTCTATTATATATAATTATTACTTATGTATAAATAATAATACTGTATTTTATAATAACAACTTATGTTAGAATGAAATTGTGATGAACATAATAAAAGTTGTTGCAATTGTACAAAAAAATCTTTCAATCAAAAAACATTTCCACATACTGGATTCAGAATTTTTCAGCTTCTCTATAAGTAATAGACACAGTACATTTCTATTATATATAATTATTACTTATGTATAAATAATAATACTGTGTTTTTTATAACAACTTATGTTAGAATGAAATTGTGATGAACATAATAAAAGTTGTTGCAATTGTACAAAAAAATCTTTCAATCAAAAAACATTTGAGTATTGAAGTAATAGATGTTTAGTTTAAGGATTTGTAAGAATTTTCAAGAGAAGAATTGAAACAAAATGTCTGATGTTTTTCTCGTTTAGATAGAGGATCTTGGATAGAAAAGAAGGAAGATCCATCTTATCAAAAATAACTCGCGAATGGGATTGTATGTGTTCGATGAGAGACACTTCTTTTCGACGTTGAATGATGAATACGTCTCGATACGGTCTCAAGACTGTCGAATCAGAATATCTTGTTATAAATCTGAACGCATTTCAGATGATCTTTCATATGTCTCTACAACTCGATGTAAAGAAGAGTCGAGGAACTCAGTGGCGGATAAAGCGAAGTGGTAGCCCCTAAGGGTTTCCCCTTAGGGGGAATAAAAAAGTAAATTTCGTTGCCCTCAAAGTAAAGTTGGAATAAAAAGAAAAAGAACAAAAAAGAAGAAGAAGAAGAAAAAAAAACAAAAAAAAAGAAAAGAAAAAAGAATTTTTCAAATAAATTCTCACGAAATTAAATATCGACGAATGATAAATGTAATAAAAAAATGTTCATGCTAGGACGCGTTTGATTAAATTTATTCAAAAAAAAAAAAAAAAAAGCGAGAAAAAACCGTAATTTAATTTTCCTCAAATTCCGATGATAATAAATTTAAAGACCTCGGGGGCCCTTTGGTATTTCGGGGCCCTATGCAATCGTTAAGTCCGCCACTGATAAAGCTCGTTTCTTTTTTTCCAAGGAGGAGATTTGATGCTTTATTTTTCTTCCTTCGTTTTCTTTCCTATTTCTTTTCTTATTCTTTCTTTCTTTCTTTCTTTCTTTCTTTCCATTCATTCTTTCTTTCTTTCTTTCCTTCCTTCCTTCCTTCCTTCCTTCCTTTCCTTTCCGCTTTCGTTTCTTTTCTCAATCTCCGTTCGAAGGAAAAGGAGTCACGTCTGGTTCGACCTTCTCGCTTCGACGGTTAAAACCTTTTCTCTTTTTTCATCGAAACGATTCAAGAGGAACATGGTTCATCGAGATTTCTTCGACGCAGGATATTAAAAGTAGATTACTATCGAGATCTCGAAATTTATTTTTCTGATTTCTAACGACACTTCTTCATTCGAAGGAAATTTTACCTTTTTAAATATTACGTATTATATGTAACCATATATAAGATTTTTATTTAATCAATACTTCATATTTATTTAATTTGTTTTATTCTTTATGCGAATCGATATTACATTTGTATTATGAATTTTTTTCATTAAAGAATATATATATATATATTAATACGATAAAATTTGATTATTTTTAACAATTATTATGAATAAATTTACATTTTTCTTTATTCGAAAAGATCCAATTATAAATATTTTTTAATTAAATTTTAAAAATATATATAAAATTTTTTTATGTATTTATTATCTCTCGATTTTTTTTTTAATGAAATATATTATTTGCATAAAATTAATGTACGTATGTAACAACGATTGAATTGCAATCGAAATAATTAGCCTTAAAAAATACATACGTCAGACAAAATATAATATATCCGATAGAAAGAAAAGGTAAAATGAAATTCGTGATAAATCGTAATAAAACGTATGTATTACCAGGGAATGTTCGGTTAATAATAATAATTGGTGCTTTCTCTCGAATCGTTACAAAAGACCACGGCAAATTCGATAGAATGTAAATTTCACAAATAAGCAAAACGTTGATGTTAGTTAACATAAATCACGTTAATCCTTTTTTTTTTTTTCCCCATTTCACGTTCTTTAATTATGCCTTTTGAACGATATTGTTTTACACGGTCAATAAATTTTAAATCGGTCAAGTGTTTCTCTACTCGATACAGAAACAAATAATTAACTTTGAAACAAAAAAAAAAGGAAATATTATATCGAAATAAAATCATATTAATCCTATTAGAAATAAAATCAAGTATTAAAATTACATACGAATAAATATCATTTTTTATTCATATCAATCAATAAAGTCAAACGTAATGTCCTTTACGTAATAAAGTCAAATGTAATTAAATATTACCAATAACGTGATTAATAATTTCTAATCAAATTGATACTAGATTTATACATACATATATATATACATATACATGTGAGAATGAAATTTCATCCGCGATAATTTGAAAGATATAATATAATATATATTACATGATAATAACGTACAATAAAAAAAAGTAATAATAATATTTAAAATAATCCAACAAATTGATTATAAAATAATAATAATAGATTTCCAAATGTAAATTCTAAGATTATCAAAACTACTTTGATTTGAACGTTTAGTAAGAAAAATTATACATGATACACAGTAATACGTACCATTGTAGATTATTTAACTGTGAATAGGTAATAACTATCGTCAATGGTAATCGACATTGGCGTAATAATTATGCCGTGCCCTGACTAATAATATTCCGAAAGTATAGCCAGAGCCCTACCTATTACTGCTTTATACCTTATTGTTAGCCATGCTAATGTGTTCCTTTATACAACTGGCTTAACAGTAAGACCCTCCTCCCACCATCCTGTTCTACTTCGACCCTTTCGTTTCTTTACAAAAAATAAATTAAGTGAAAAAAAAAAACGAAGCAGGCCTCACCTTACCTACCTACCTCTGCCGCCACCCCCAACCCAACCCACCCAACCACCTACTTCTCTCAGTTTTACCTTTTAACGAGAAAACAAAAGAAAATTCGGAGGAGAGGTAGAAGGGGGACACAAAAAAAAATTAGAACTCGGTTCGATTTCGATCCTTTCTTTCTCTCTCTCTCTCTCTCTATTTCTGTGTTTCTTTCACTCTCGGTATCTAGTTTATTCCGTCGAAATCTCATTTACCGTTTACACTTTTTATCGGAGTAGTATAGAACGGAGGTAACATTAAACTTACCGTCCGGAAGTTTTAATTGCCCCGACGATTTCTGCACCGGCTGCCAGGCAGGCAGCGGCGGCGGCTACCTTTTAGAGAAAGGACAAACTATTCTGTAATTAAGATTTTTACGACGTCCACCCCCATCCTTCCCTCCCCTCCCCCCCTAAACCTAATCTCGTCGCCATCGGCTATCGTTAATAATCTGCACGCAATGCGCCCTGTCTTTATACTAAACTGTTACGTGTTTTTCTTTTTTCTTCCTCTTGCTCTTAGTTTGTTTGTTTTTCTTTTCTTTTTATTTTTTTTTTTTTTTTTTCATTTTTTTATCTCGGAGAGAGAAAGTACAAATATTTTATCAAGGTAGCTATAATAATTATTGATCGTTACTCCGTGAAAAATATTTCATTCATCTTTCAGGCACGAATTTTTGTCATAACTTCGAGATCATGATATTATCTTTTTTAACTGAACTGCAACGAGAATGCAGTTATTATTAATCGTTCATACGATTTATAATAATTTTTTATTTATTGTTTTTTTTTTTTGTTTTTTACTTTGCGTTATCGATTTTTATCGTGGGATTTTTCAAAATTAAAGATTTGTCAGAAAGAAAATTAGGAGTATTTTTGATATCGTTTTGTTGAAGTTTGGTTAAAGGGGGGTTCGGTAAGGGTTCAGGGGGAACCCCCCCGTGGGTAGGGGGTAGTAGAATACTCCCACAGTATTCCCTGCTTGTCGTAAGAGGCGACTAAAAGGGAGGGTGTGAATGGTGTGTGTATGTTCTGTGTGGCTATTTCTCTCTGTAACTCTTACTATCCCCTCTTTTCTATTCTTTCTTGTCTCTTACTTCTTTCGTTTCCTTTCCTTTCCTCTGGGCTTGTGCCTGCATATCAATAAATAAA